>NW_007258892.1:867262-904660 GCF_000164805.1 Carlito syrichta | reverse complement strand
TAGGAAGATGCCAAGGTATTTGATTTTTTTTCTGGCTATTGTGAATGGAATTGTGCTTTTTATTTGGGTTTCTGTTTGTTTATTTTTGGTATATAAAAATGTGACTGTCTTTTGCACATTGATTTTATGCCCTGAGACTTTGCGAAAGTCCTTTATCAGTGCAAGGATGTTTTTGACATATTCTCTTAGGTTTTCAAGGTATAGAATCGTGTTCCGAAAAGGGTGATAACTTGACTTCCTCTTTTCCTATTTGGATACCTCTGATCTTCTTCTCTTATTGGATTGCTCCAGCTAGGACTTCCAAAACTATGTTGAACAGGAGGGTTGAGAATGGGCATCCTTGTCTTATTCTGGTTTTCAGGGGAAATGGTTCCAATTTCTGTCTGTTTAGCAGTATGCTGGCTGTGGGTTTTTCATAGATGACTCTTTCTATTTTGAGGTATGTTCCATCTATGCCTAGATATTTGAGGGTTTTTATCGAGAAGCAGTGCTGGGTTTTTTCAAAAGCTTTTTCTGCATCTAATGATATAATCATGTGGTTTTTGTTTTTACATCTGTTGATGTATTTAATTACATTTATGGTCGTATGAATGTTGAACCAGTCCTGCATCCCAAGGATGAAGTCTACTTGGTTATGGTGGATGATTTTGAATCTGTGTTTTTGAATCTGATTTGCTAGGATCTTGTTGGGAATTTTAGCATCTATGTTCATAAAGAATATTGGTCTGTAGTTCTCTTTCTTTTTTTGGATCTTTACCTGGTTTGAGTATTAATGTGATGTTAGCTTTGGAAAATGATTTGGAGCTAGTTCCATCTTTCTCAATTGCCTGGAATACTTTCAGTACAATTAGTATCCGTTCCTCCTTGTATGTTTTGTAGAATTCTGCTAGAAAGCCATCTGGTTCAGGACTTTTTTTTGTAGGTGGTTTTCTTATGACATAGTCAATTCCCAGATTGTTATTGGTCTATTTAGGGTCTCGATTTCTTCTTGTTTCAACTTGGGGAGTTTGTATGATGTCAGAAAGTCCTTCATTTCCTTTAGGTTTTCGAGTCTGTTTCCATGTAAGTGTACATAGTAGTCTCTGATAATCTTTTGTGTTTCTTCAAGGTCAGTTGTCACTTGATCTTTGGTATTTCTGGTTGTGTTTATTTGGGTTTTTTCTTGGTCAGTCTAGCTAGGGGACCATCAATGTTGCTTATCCTTTCAAAGAATCAGCTTTTTGTTTCATTGATTTTTTTGTATTATCTTTTTGTTTTGTATGTCCAGAATTTGGGTTTTTATTTTGGTGATCTGGATTTTTCTGTTGAAGTGAGGATTTTGGTGGTCTTGCTTTTCCAGCTCCCTTAGGTGATTTGTTAGGCTGTTAACTTGTGATCTTTCCATTTTTTTCATGTGTGTTTGTAGAGAGATGAATTCCCCTCTTAATACTGCTTTTATGGCGTCCCATAGGTTTTGGCAAGATGTTCCTTCATTTTTCATTTGTTTCCAGGTATCTTTTAATCTCTGTTTTGGTTTCTGTGTTGACCCAGGAGTTTCTTAGGATCATGCTGTTTAGTGTCCATGTCTTTGTGGGTTTTTGGAGAACTTTGTTGGTGTTGATATTTATTTTTATTGCACTGTGGTCTGAGAACGTGTATGGCAGGATTTCAATCTTGTGAAATTTGTTTATGCTTGATTTATGGCCGTGGATGTGGTCTATCTTAGAGTATGTTCCATGTGGTGATGAGTAGAATGTATATTCCGTGGTTCTTGAGTGGAGTGTTCTGTAGGTATCAATTAAGTCTATTTGATCAAGCATCATGTTGAGGTTCTGGATCTCTTTGCTGATGTTTTGTCTTGGTGATCTGTCTAGGGTTGAAAATAAAGACTTTCAAGGTAAATTATGTGCATTAAGGAAGAAATAGTACCAAACTGACACAAACTATTTCAGAAAAGAATGGAGGAGGGAACACTTTACACCTCATTTTATGAAGCTAACCTTGGCTTTCTATCAAAACCAAATAATTTACAAGAAAAAAAAAAACTACAAGCTAGTATTCTTCATGAATACAGAAGTAAAAATTGTTGTAAAAAGTAGCAAATGAAATCCAGGAATTATATTTAAAAAGAGAACATATCACATCTAAGTAAGTTTTATTCTAGGAATACAAGGTTGGTTTAACATTTAAGAAGTCAGTTATTGTAAATTCATATAGTAACAGAAAAAAGAGAAAAATTCAATGGGTGTAGAAAAAACATTTTATAAAACTCGATATTCATTCATTACAAAAACAAACAGGCATGGTGGCTCATGCCTGTAAGCCCAGCAATTTGAGAAGTTGATGTAGGAGGATTGCTTGAGCCCAGTTGCTTGAGACCAGCCTAGGCAACATAGCAAGACCTTGTCTCTAAAAAAAAAAAATAAAATAAAAGACAAAATTAGTCAGCCATGGTGGCACATGCCCATAGTCCCAGTTACTTGGGAGACTGAGGTGGAAGGATTGCCTGAACCCAAGAAATTGAGGTTATAAAAAAATCATGCCACTGCACTCCAACCTGGAGAGTGAGATCCTGACTCAAGACAAACAAACAAACAAACAAACAAAACCCACAAACAAACAAAAAACTCCCAAAACATTCAATGCTTAAGAACAGAATAGAATACCTAATAAAGAGTGTCTACTAAAATCTTACCAATTAACATACAAAAAGGTGAAAGACTAAATGCCTTCAACCTAGGATCAGGAACAAGAGAATTAACTTATTACATCACAACACAAAAAATTACTTAAAATAAATCATAGACCTAAATGTAAAAGCTAAAACTACAATTTTCCAGATGTAAACATAGAACAAAATATTTACAACCTTTATGTCGGCAAATATTTCAATGGGACATATATATCATGAAAACAATTTGATAAATTGGACCAAACTGCTCTTCCAAAGATGACATCAAAAGCATAAGGTATTACAAAGGCTGGGAAAATATTTGTCACAGATAAATCTGACAAAGGACAAGAATTCAAAGTACATAAACAATTCTTACAACTCTAAGAAGACAAGGCACATTTTTAAAAACTGGACAAAAACTTGGGCTTGATAAAAGAAGATATATGAGTGGCCAATAAACGTGTGAGAGGATGCTCAGTATTATTTAGTCATCAGGCAAATGCAAATTAAAATCACAGTGAGACACTGGACAAATCCATTAAAATGACTGTATTTAGAAAGATAAATAACACCACGTGTCGCCAAAGATGTGGAGCAACTAACATCTTCATATGTTGCTGGTGATAAAAACAGTACAATCGGACCGGACTCAGTGGCTCAGCCTGTAATCCCAGCACTTTGGGAGGCCAAGGTGAGTGGATTGCCTGAGCCTGTGGGTTTGAGATTCGCCCAGGCAACTTGGCGAGACCTCGTCTCTACAATAAATAAAAAATTAGCTGGATGTGGTAGCGCGTGCTTGTCATTCTGGCTACTTGGAAGGCTGAGGCAGATGGATCGCTGGAGCCCAAGCAGGTTGAGGCTGCAGTGGCCGGGAGTGTGCCCTGCACTCCAGTCTGTCCAGTCTGTCCCACAGAGTGAGACTCCAACTCAAAAACAACAACAACAACAAAAAAAACAGTACAAACACTCCAAGAAATAAGCGTAAACATATACTTACCCTACATTCCAGCAATATCACTACAAGGTGTTTATATAAGACAAATGAAAATATATCTCCACACAAAGATTTCTACACAAATGTTCATGACAGCTTTATTGCTACAATCCTCAAACTGGAACAACCCGAATGACCACCAGCAGGTAAATGGATAAACACATTTTGGTATAGCCAATCAATAAAATACTGCTCATCAAATAATTTGACCCACCAATCCATCTACTGAAAAATGCAACCATATGAAGGAACCCCAAATACCAAGGTGCATATATTGCATAATTCTATTTATATGAAACTCTAGAAGAAACAAATCTAATCTGTAGTGACAAAAAGTTGTTTGGCAATTACCTATGGCTAGTGTGTTTGAGGTTGACCTATTGGCTGGACAGAAGGCAACCTTTCAGGTGATAATGGTGGATATCATCCTTGATTGTGGCTCTGATCACGTAAGTATATACATTTGTCAATACGAATTAAACAGTACACTTAAAATGCATTTCACACTCTTATCCCAGTTCTTCATGGCTGCTCTGGTTCTCACTAGTATATTTCACTGGAAAATTCCAGCGTGCTCCTTTCTCCTCCATCTCCCAATACACAACCAACACAGTGCTGCTCTGTAGAGAGCATTTGTACTAAAGTTTGGGTGAGGAAGGAGGGAAGTCACATCACAAGAAAGGAAACAATTAAGACTAAATGTCAGGCAGTATGTCAGTGGTATTCATCATCCACCAAGAAGGTAGTGACTCACTGTCTCTTCACTCTTGGCTTCAGCCTGCTTCCAGGCTGGGACCCCCTCCTTTCTCTCCCTAATTGAAGGACCCAAGTCCCTGACAGTGGCTGACAATGCAAAGACTCTCAACTCCTATTATGACGTAAAATAGAAAAATGTAGACCTTGTCCTCTTTTGCCCTTTTCCTTCAAGGGGAGCCCTGACACCCACATTTGCATAGCCCCAAAGGCCATTTAAAGTAATTTCTCCAGCAAAAGAGCATTTATTTCCTTAAAGGAAGTTTTCTAGATTAACATTTCTCGCTGGAACATTTACTGAAAATGTTAACAATTAGGCCAAAACCAAATCCTCTAAAGAAAGATTGTTTTGACCTGAGACCTAGGAATCTGCATTTCAACTAAGATACAAGCTCTTCCTGCCTTTAATTCTTAGGTAGCTTAGAACTGCAAAAATTCTCTTTGTTTTATGATTAATAAATCTTCCAGAATACTCTAATAAGTGTCCTCTAAGCCAGAGGTCTCTCGCCCTTGATTTTAGTAACTGGTATTTGTACTTCTTGTGCAGGGTGGTCCATGTCCCAATTTCTGTCCCTACAGCCCATCTTTGAATCACAGGCCAAGTTTTGGACCCCCAGGCCCACAAAACTGCGGTGGGAGTAGAACCATGAAAATGCTGTTTTGTCATAGGCCTTCCTTTGGGTTTTCAGGTTGTATTTAAGGCTCGTGGTCTGGGAAACATCTTCTAACTCCATAGTTCGATGTCTCCAGCTCCTTAAAGCACAAAGTCGCCCTAAACAATTATCAGTACTCTTAATCCTAGATTACTGAGGAGTGCTCAGCTACCAGCAAGTTTCATGGCAAGTTCTGAAAATGCAAATTACCCTCTGGGATCTTTACATCGGCAACTAAATTGGTGAAATCTAATTGAAGTTGTTAGACAAAGTTCTGGAATAGTAGTCTGGGCATGCGCTCTGTCTAAAGCCATAGAATCACTTAAAAGAAATCTTAAAATAGCAAATGACAAAACTTTCCCTGAGGTTCACAGATGTTCTCTACAAATGCTAGAAGCATGCCAAGGACTAAATTTCATCTTGGGGGCCTCTTATCAGCAAGCAGACAAAGATCAAGAATCAACATTCAACATGTGGTTTGATGTAAACAAAGTTTCCAAAGCCCTCTGTTTGCCATTCCAATAATTGCTTACAGCACAATTCTGTTTTCCCCCAGACCTTGCTGAATTGTGTTGATTCCTCCTGGGACTGTGAATGTAGAGACAAAGGTATAGATGTATTAAACTTGAGCTTCAGCCACAAGTCTTTCAGAGGCACATTGTCCATCTGCTCATGAAAATTGTGATCCTCATGACCTGGAGATACTCACACTTAGTAAGTTTCCTTCTAGTCTTTTACATATAAATGTATTTGTACTTTTCTATTGCACGTGTTTAATCTCCCTGAGTCTAGTTGAAATGCTAGTTTTTGCTAAGCATGAGAATGTTTTAACTGAAGGATAATAATAGCAACTAGCATTTATTTAGTGCTTTTATTTTCATACCAGCTTATTCTGGTCTTTAATCCTCAACACAATCCTACAAAAAAGTTTCTATGTTCACCTTCATTTTGCAAATTAGGATACTGAGGTGAAGTTGTCATAACTGTAGATTGAGGGTCATGAGTTTCAACTTCAAAGCACTCATACTAATTCTAATGTGTCTGCTATGTGCCAGGCACTGGGATAGGCTCTGGGGATATAGCAGTGAACAAAAGAGACATAGATTTCTGCCCTGATGGAGCTTACCTTTTGTTTCACATCTGTCATGTGAATTTATGATAACTTTCCTAACAAATCTCTGTCGTGGGATGTTTGAGCTGTTTCTGATTTAATGATCTTAAAATATATGTAAAAATTAAAGATTAACACTGTGAGGAACAGCATTCTGATTGATAAATCTCTCTCTGTATACACACACACACACACACACACACACACGTCCCTAGTCTCTGTTTATTTCATTAGGAGCATTTCCAAGAATAGAAATTATAAAATTCAAGGGTATGAATATTCACTGGAGTTCTTGATTCATATTGCTAAATAACCCTCAGAAAGGGTGTACACTCCCATCAACTTCAGCAGTTTTGAGACAGTCCATGTCACCACACCCTTGCCAACATTGAATATTCTTTCTCTCTTTTTAGTCCTTGTCTACCTTATCGAGATGACATTCTAGCTCTCTAACAACAAATATGGTACTGACTTTGTTTTATTTAGAGAAAATGAATTTCACTGATTCAAAATAGTTGAAGAGTGACACTTTGTTTTCAAAACACCCCCACATCCTCTTATAAACTAAAGGAAAAAATAAATTCAACACTTCCTCTACAGTGCATATGAATATCTTCATCAAACTCTCAATTGTTTCTGAGAAACACACCTGATATTAAAGGGCTTGTTGACATAGAAATCTCCCTGTGGAGTGGCTTTTGTACATTCCCCATATGTAACCATGGTGCCTGGGAGTAAGTGACTTTTTTGGAGGTGGGGGGAGTTAGTGACTTGTCCATCCCTGAAGGAATCCAAAATCATGCCACTATGCCAGAATGACATATCATCTGACCCATTTTAGAGGCTACCTCACACTGTCTCTCATAATTAGGTGTGATTTCTCCCTTCTTGAGATTTCCAGAGCACATTTTATGAACCCGTTATGACACTTAACATATTCAGTCATGTTAAGTGTGTACTTTCCTCAGCTCTTGGGCTAGAAAAATAAGGTTAATGGCACCTGTTGTATAGATCTGTTGAGAGAATTAAATGAATCAATGCACATCAAGGACTTAGCACAGTGCCTAGCACAGAAATACCTTCGGCAAATATTTGTCAAATGAAGGGATGAACAGTCAATGCACGATAAATCTTAGTTGCCTCCAACAGCTGGCAAGTGGTTCTCAAACCTTAGTGTACATAAAATTAATCAGGGGAACTTGTACATATGCAGACCCTGAGGTCCCACCTCCAGAGTTTGTAATTCAACAAGTCTGGTGTAGAGGCCTGAGAAGCAGGCGATTCTGAGACAGTAATCTGGACACTGCATGTGACTTAGAGAATCATAGGTTAGCCTGTGAGCTCTGTGGTGGCAAGGAAAATACAATATTCTTCTCCAAATGACCCTTCACCTATTGATCCCAGTCCTTGGTAAGCAGTAAGCACTCAAGGAGAGCTCACTTGAATTTCAGTCTTGTTGGGTGAAGGAATTATTGTTTCAATTCCGATCCATACAAGGCCAACAGAGAACTGATGGCTCCAAAATGTGTCTGGAACCTCATCCCTCCCCTCCCCAGACACGTTTTCAAAAATATAGTCACTGTTGCCCTGAGGCAGAATTTCCCCAAGTCTCACATTCTTCCTTGTCCTCCTTAGCAGTGCCAAAATTCAAACACTTCAGGCATCAGGTACTTTGTTGGACTTAACCCTCATGATAGCTCCATGAGAGAGGGAAATTGAGGCTTAGAGAGTTTGTTAGTGCTTCTTGAAGTCACATGGCAAGTAAGTGACAGGACGAGTTTCCAAGGAGGCATGAGCCATTGCCCAAGCTGAGCACTTTCTCTACTGCTCGCTGGTAGGATGGAGGAAGGGAACGGAGAAGCATCACTCTTGGCCTGCTGGGACAAGTGAAGGGCGGGTTCCAGTGTGTGTATGTGTGTGTGTGTGTGTGTGTGTGTGTGTGTTGTGTCCAGCAAATTCCTGATGATAGGTAATTGCATAAAACAGAGAAGCTTTCTTCCCTTGAAAGTAGATGCCATAAACATAGGCTGTTAAATAATCCTGGCCTTAGCCCTAACTGAGCAGCCCCTACCAGGTAGCATGCTACACATGTATAGCATGACTCATAGGACCTTTCAGGCAGCAAGTGGGTTAACATCAGTCAAACAATAATTTTCATAGATAGAAACTCCTCAGCTTCCCAGTTGGCTGCTCAGTTCATCGTGTGTCATAGATTTCCTTTTTAGGGTAATATTTACCATAGAGCATGACTAGTTATAGGGAATATGTAATATCCATTTATCTGATGGGAAACATATTATTAAAACATTACCTAATGATAGATTTACCTGATACATAATCCTTGGGATTAAACAAAAAAGTTGGGGAGGGAACAGAAAGGTGAATAGGAATAAGCCATGCTTGGTGGTAGATAAAAACGGCATTTGTTGGGCTACCCCCTCAGGTCCCCTCCCAATCTGGGAGCTTTTCTGTCTGCTCAATAAATCCTGCTTTCTTGAAAATAAATAAAAGGCATTTGTTCAGAGCTGGGTGTTGAAATAATCCTTACTGTAATAACTAGAATAGAGAAGAGAGAGGGAGAAACAGACAGAGGCCAAAGACAGAGAAAAGGAGGAAGAAGTGAGGATGAACATAGGGAAATGTTAGTAATATAATCATAGGCATCATTTTAATGTATTCTACATGCAGACACTGAGTGGATTCTTTCATGCACCACCTCATTTTTAATTCTCATAAAATAAGAACCCTGGGGATCACTCCCACCGCCATTATAGTAAAGTGGTAAAAACATAGATCCTGGAGCTCGAGTGTCTGAGTTTGAATCTCAGCTTCCTATTTATTAGTTGTAAACCCCGAATTCATCTGGGCCTCAGTTTTTTCACCTGTGAAATGGACATAATGATAATTTTGCCAACTTTAGATGGTTACTTAGAGGATTAAAGTAGCTAATTTTAAAAGTACTTAGAACAGCATGTGGCACATTGTATACTCAATAAATTCAGCTGCTGTTTCAACTGCAGCTGGGAAATTGGCAGTCAGAAGTTAAATCTTTTACCCAGTGTCCAAGAACTAGAAAGTGGCAGAGCTGGGATTTGAACCCCAGTCGGTATGACTCCCGACCATTTGCGCTCAATCTATCTGCTTTGGTTGTTGGCAGCAATAACGGTGAGCACTAAGGGGACACACAAACCCAGTTTTCTTAAGGCACATGATGCCAACACCCACTATTCAAATCAACGGACCCTAAATGTACAGGTCATTTTATAACCAGAGAGTACAGTCTAGAAAAAACCCAGAGGACGTCTCATCCAAAGATTGCAAACTGTTCAGCCCAGGAATCCCCTCATTTCCTTTGGATATGATTTGTTTGGCCTAGACAGCATTGGCTGGTGCAGAGCTGTACACATTTTAAAATTAATTGCCAACATGCCTACATGTGATTGGTACATGTACTCAGTGGCCTCTGAGTGTACTGTCACTGCTCCTCACTGTCTCTTGCATCTGGTCCACTTCACATACTTACGTCCACAGGACAGTCCATCCAATATGGGACTACAGGCCCCACATCCCCTGAATGCTCTTCCTTTAAACTTGATACCTTGCTCAATGAATTTTTCCCATGGGTGGGCTCTGAATCCTCCCCCAGGGCTGCCTCCCTCTTCTGAAACCTTGCATTGACCCACACCTCTCTCCAGAGTATGGGGTTCTAAGAGAACTTAGCTCCCTGGGTGGGACCTGACCAACACAGAGTACTGAGAAATAGTTGACTCACTTTTCCTGAGACCTCCCGTCAAAGCATCCCCTACTGGGCCAGCTTCATCAGGTTTATGAACACTTCCGGGTGGCTCTTGTCAGCTTCCCAGTGACAAGGAAGATCAAGCTATCCTAGAATGTCTTCCTTGAGCATTGGAGAAGCTTCTTGCCTGGGGTTACCTGTTTTCTCTTCGTCCCTGAAAGTTCCAGGGGTTCTCTTCCACTACACGGTCAAGCCCCTCTTGTTCAAGTGTTGCCAAGATCATAGTAGTACTCCCTTAACTCGTACAGTTGCAACAGTGACTCCCAGCTAACTTCAGAGACCCCCAACAGGAGCCTCAAATAGCTCAGTGATTCACCAGCCTCAGTGAACACCTCCTTTATGCCAGACTCTCTGCTACTACTGTGTTCTCAAGAGCAGGTGATATTAACCTTGCTTTGGGTCCCAGGTTATCTTATTTAATACTCATGACCACTCTGTGAGGTAGGTAATAAAATCCCCACCCTACAGATGGGAAAACTGAGGCTGAGCCAGGTTCATATCTTGCCCAATGACAAGTCTAATTCCAAAGCTCCATGTTCTGTACTATCTAGCAAGTATAAAAACTCAGCTATATTCTATGGAGGAAAGAACATAATGAATTCTTTGGAAGACAGTAGGCAATTCAACAGAGTGAGAGATGATGTTTGACTGAGATACATGAAATAGAGATATGAGATAGCTCAAAGCTTCATGGAGAAGGTAAACTGGAACAGATCTTGGAGATGTGGGATGTGTCTTCAGGGTAGAAGAGAAGATTCCATGTGGAGGCCACAGCAACAAAGTGTCAAAGGTGGAAAATATGACGCTATGAAATTGTGTTTACTTGGCCTGGGTCATCTTTGCAGAAATGATGAAAAAGAAAAGACTGGATTATGAGGCAGCCTTGAGTGTTATTCTATGAGGGACCGAGGAATCCCGGAGTTTGAACCATGGCCAGTCATAATTAGCCCCAAAGAGAGACACTGTCCACCTCCTCTTCTTCTTTCTGTTGTTGAATCCTTCTCAGGCTCAAACAGGTAGCCCGTGTTGGAGAAAATGTCTGGGTTTTGGAGACTGATTCCAGCTAGTACAAGGAGCATTGAGAGTTATTCATTGAGAAGGGGGTATTTGACCAGAGCCATGTAGGTTAGATGAGGTGTCAGCACTCAGAGATGAGGGCAAAGAACATTCCAGCTGGAGAAACCAGTGGGAGCAAAGGGACAGAAGCAGGAATTTATCTTCCTGAAAATAAAGCTTTGTGAAAGGGGTGGAGTATGAAGTAGGTATAAGGCAGAACTGGTAGATTTTTGGCAAAAGTCAAATGAAGGAGTCATTTCCTAATCTGAAACACAAGGGAGACCTGGAAGAATTTTGAGCAAGGACGTGATGTTGATGACTTGGGCAATAGTTGGCAGGAGGGATCAAGGAGAGGGAAGGAGACTAGAGACAGACACCAGACAGAGAGCAGACAATGTCATTTTCTCTTTCTCTTCTATCATTATTGATGTCTCAATTGCCCACTCAGATTTATTTTCACAATTATTTGCTCTTTTGGTCATTCAGGATGTTTTTCAACCCTGTAAGAATTAGATTCAGATTATGCTGGGAGTAACAGAAACCCCAAATAACAGAAAACCTTCCTTCTCTGTCACATCCTGTATGCAGCACAGACCTAGCATGGCCGCTCCCTGATTGTCTGGTCCGGGTTCTTTGCATCTTATTGCTCTGCCTTCCACATCAGATTTGAAGGTGACTTCTTAAGCTTAAACTGTTTTATCTGTTTTTCAGGCAGCAGCATGGCAGAGGAAGGATGGGGAAGGACACACTTTCTCCTTCTTAAGGATACTTCCGGAAATTGGCATGCTCCAGCTATGTTTATTCCCAGCTCTCCAGATCTTAGTCTTTTGTCCTCCTTTGTGCTTCAGATTGCCGGACCAGGGGCCAGGAAGACTGGGAATTGAGGGCTTTATGCCAGTTGCTGGAATTGAGGCCCAATATTGTGGCAAAGAGAGAGCTACAACCTGATCTCCCATTCTGAGGACCAGGCAGAGCAAGTCGATTGCATCACTGACAAAGTCATGCCCTGGCAAACATGTTCTCACTACTGCCCAGGCAGGCCTTGGTTGCATGCTTGTGGGGGTGTGGTGAGGGGCTGATGTGGAGGAATGTTGAATGTGGGATCTACCCTAAAGACACTTAAATGCTCATGCACTGTAGAATCTCAGAGCTAGAAGGGATCTTAGGAACGGTCTCATCTAGTCCTCTCTTCTACTCCATTGCAGATGAACCGTCTTCAACTTCTGCTTGTCCATCTGCAGAGTCGGGGCTACCATCGAAGTAACTCACCGTGTTAGTCAACAGTGACCATTTCTTAGCTGATACATGCAACCTTGTAACTTCTACCCAGCAGCTCTGGTTGTTTCAGGGAACAGGTCTTGCTGGTTTTTTTTTTTTTTTTTTTGAGTCGGAGTCTCACTCTGTCACCCAGGCTGAAGTGCGGTGGCATGCTCACGGCCACCCCAGCAACAACCCACTGGGCTCAGGCACCTTCTGCCTCAGTCTTTCAAGCAGCCAGAACTTCAGGCATGCGCCACCATGGCCGGCTAATTTTTTGATTTTTTTATTGTAGAGATGAGGTCTTGCCAAGTTGCCCAGGTTGTTCTCGAACCCATGGGCTCAGGCAATTCCCTCACCTCGGCCTCCCAAAGTTGCTTTATTCTTTATAAAACAACTCATTTGTTATGTGAAGGCAGCTTTCACATCTGTTTGTCTGTCTTTCTGTTCCCTGCTGTCCCAACCAGTCTCCTCTTTTCTAAAGGGGGTGTACCATAGGGCTAAGCTCACATACTCTGGAGCTGTCAGATCTGGCTCTGACACTTACTAGCTTACCCTCTTACCCTCTCAGAACCTTCATTTCTCCATTTGTAAAATGAGGCTACTATTACTCACCTCATGAGGTTATCACGGGGTTTAAATGTACTAATTGGATGTAGAACATAGAGCCTGACACTAAATATAGCAGCTATGATCATTACCAGCATATTTATAATTAATAATAATGTAACATCTCTGGCCCCTCTTCCCTCTTGAGTAAATTGTGATGAGATATTAGCTAATGTAGGAAAACAAACTTTTAACACTTGGGAGGAAATTAGTTTAAAAATGCTTCTGGTAACTGTGACCAGGAGCCATAATTTTCATTCTTTTCCCCAGTATCTCTGAACAGCAGTTGCTGTCCATAGAAAATCACCTCCGGGGGTCACCAGTTTGCTGTCTCCATTTGCAAACTGCCTCCTGGGAGGCTCCATCTGTTGCAATGAGCACTGGTATTCCTTGGGTTATTTTTTTTCCCTTTCAGTTAGCAGAACACATACAATCAAACGTATTGGAAATGATCTTGCATTGCATCAGGAAAAGGAGTCAGGAGGCCCTGGGTTCTGAATCCCACCTTACCCCTGTCTAGCTGTGACCAGGGATAAGTTACAGTGTCCCTGTGGGCCTGATTTTAAATAGCTTGCTCAGAAACAGTATCCTGCAACCAGAGAAAGGCTGTGTCACGGCCTGGATTCCCCTGGAATCTCTTTGTCCCCACCTAGCACTGGTGCAGGTGGGACCAGCATCTGGGCGGAGGCTGGGTGCCTGCCCAGACAGCCCTACATGGTCTGTGAGCCGAGCATAGCCCGCCTGCTACCAGGGTGTGATTGTTCTTGTGATTTGGCAGCGCCCAGCAAACATGTCCCATCAGGGTTTAGCTAAAAATAGGCCCTCTGCAGGAGGCCCTGGAAAATCAGTGGCCCAACACACAGTAGGTTGAGCAACCAGGCAGAACCAAGCTGCCACCACCACTCTAGGGGCCAACAGCCAAAGAGATGAGGTTTGGCTAATTTTCCCGCCCTCCCCAGGGATCCCTCCCACATCAGGGCCATTGCCTTCCTCCTCCCTTTCTTCCCTCTCTCCTACTTCTGAATAGACTGAATTTGAGGCTCTGAACGTGGGCATGGTATAGAGAAAAGGGCTGGGATTTAGGCACCAGGGGGCTTGGGCTCAAATCCTGGCTCCACTGTTTCCTAGCTGTTTCACCCATGAGCATGAGACCCTTTTGAACCTCAGTTGCCTCAGGGATATAGTAGTGTTCATCATCCCTGCTTCTGAGGACTATGATGTGTACTAAAATCAGCAAGTGGCTCTATAGCAGTGGTTCTCAAAATTTATCATGTTTCATAATCACCTGGGAAGAAGGAGCTTGTTAAAATGATCCTGTCCCCCTACCCCCAGTTTCTGATTTGGGGGATCTGGAGAGTACTGCCTTCCTAACAAGTTCTCCTAATAGGGGTGGGGGTGCTGATACTGCTGGTCCAAGGACCACCTGGTGAGGAGCACTGGGTTAGAGGTCAAGTGCGTGAGACTGTGAGGGTTTGACTCTGGGCCCTGCCCCTTCCAGCAAAGTGACTCTGGGCAAGTTACTAAACCTTTCTGAACCTTATGTGGAAAAGGAAGAATAATTCCTACTCTATCGTGTTGATGTGAGGATTAAGTTAGTTAATTCACATAAAAGCTCTTAAAACAGCATCTGGCGAACAGCAAGCATTGAGTAAACATTAGCTTTGATTAGCATTACAGAGTCTGCACAGAGCTTAATACGTGCTTTTTTTCTTTCTCTCCCCGTCATTACTGTCAGTTCCACTTGCATTTTTGTCTCTACAGGACCTCTCCCAGGGTCTTGTGTGCTGAGCCTTCCCATCAGTTTGGAACAGCAGGTGGGACCAGCGTCTGGGCTGGGTGTGCTGGAAAAATCTGGGGCCACCAAGGAGCACCGATTGAATGTGGAAGTTTAGAGATCACAGGAGCACCCGAAGTCCTACGACAGGAGCAAGCTTACCCAAGGGGCTCCACTCTGGAAGAAGAGGACTTGAACGAGACCTAGGTTTTCTGTCTTTCCAGCCAGGACGCTTTCCGCAACCTAATGACCTGTCCCTGGAGGCAGCCCTGGCTTTCTCTGAGAGTGCTTAGGGAACAACCAGCTCCCCACTCTGCCCCTACAGCATTCCTGGGCATTTGGGATGTTTTCTCTTTGATTGTTTATGCTTAAGGATGACACAGCTGTAAACATCTAACATCTGAGTATAAAGGACTATTTTCTTCTGGATTTCCCCCCGCCTTGGGCTAATGTCCTCAGAGTGGAATTACTGGGTCAAAAAGTACAGACAGTGTTATAACTAAAAGAAAGCTAGATTTACCAGCTCTTCCATGGGGAAGAACTCATTTCCCAGAAACCTCAAGGTACCTGAGGATGCTGGTGTTTGAAGTAAGTTAGGAAGTGGGAAGAAGAGCCCAGGGCTGAATCTTCAAGTCAGTAGTGGGAGACAACTATGACTGGGAGAACAGACCTCTGGACTGGGGGTGAGATGTTCATCAGCTACTGGTAATTTCCCCAAGAAGTGGTGTTTAGACAAATGCTTCTCAAACATTAATGTGTTTAGGAATTCCCCAGACATCTTGTTAAGATGCAGAATCTGATTGGGTTGGGGGAGATTCAGCATTTCTTACGGTTCTAGATAATGCTAAGGCTGCTGATCAACAAACCACACTTTTGAGTAGCAAGCTTTTAGGTTATCCTGCCTTTGCTCATGCTATTTCCCTGCCTAACCTACTAGTCCCACCATTATTTAGATCCAGCTCCAAAGATTTCCCTGGATTTACCTCACCAGGCTAGGTTAGGTACCCCTCTTCTGCAGTACCTGTACCAATGACTATCATAGCACTTACTTTGCAATACAACATTGTCTCTCTTTCTTCCTGAGAGCATGGGCCAGTCTTATTCATCACTGTATTCTCAGCATCTAGCATAATGCCTCTTGTGGTTTGGGCCTAATTCTTATTATTGGGTGAATGGATGGGTGAATTAATAAATGGCTATGAGGGAAGGGAGTAGGAAGCAATGGGTTAGAAAAAAATATAGTGAACAACCAGAGTTGACTCCCAGATCCTTATTGTCCAGCTGGGATTCTCTGAACCATATTCACCTACTGAAAGCCCAGAGTCGGTGACCCTCCTCTGATCCTTGCCAACTCTTTCCAGGCTCCCAAAAATGTTGACCCTGAACCAAGAGTGAACTCAGATAAATGAATAAGATCCAGGAAGCTTAGAGGTCTCTCACAGGTTGGCTCTAACAAATACCAGAAAACAAAAAGCAGGTGTTGGCAATGTTTCTACTGCCCAAAGAGTTATTTACACAAGTTTCCAAAGCAATCCCCTTCATCACTTGACATGCCTATTACACGGTTCTCTTGAGGGAAAGATCTGGAGTTGGTTAGCTCAATGGATTAGAGAGTGAGTTGCTCAAGGACAAGGGCAACGGGAGCCTTTTTTCTTCTTCCATTCCAACGCTGCAGGCTGGCCTCCCAACCCTGGCCACTAGTGCCTGTGGTCCTACTTGGTCCTGATGATTAGAGAATGAGCACGGGTCAGTGCAAATCTTTCCCACCTGCTCAAAATGAAAGTCAGGGCCATGGCATAGGATGAACTTGAACTTGGGAATCAGATAATCCTAGGTACAAAATACAGATGCCACCGTCACTTTTAATTGTATGATCTCTTTCTAAGATTACTTGTTATTTTGCAACAATTTCAACCCTACAGAAAATCTATGTATCCTTTGTCCAGATGTGCCAGTTTGCCACATTTGCTATCTCATTCTCTTTCTCTCTTTGAAGGTTTTTATTTCAGTCCCTCTGATTGATGAAGACAAAAATGAATTGAAACAACAACAAAATGAAATAAAAAAGTTCTTATTTCAACGTCACAAAAGAAATGGAAGTAAATTTTAAAGTGATACTGTTTGTACATCGTAACACTTATACTTTTAAAGCTATTAAAACTTAAAACTGTGCTAAGATTTTTGGGATACTCTGTAATACAGCCATGCATCACTTAACAAAGGGGTCATGTTCTGAGAAATGTGTCCTTAGGTGATTTCATCATTGTGGGAACATCATAGAATGTATTTGCACAAACCTAAATGGTATAGCCTACTACATACCTTGGCTGGGGTGTAATCTGTTGCTCCTAGAGTATAAACCTGTACAGCATGTTATTGTACTGAATACTGTAGGCAATTGTAATACAATGGTACATATTTGTGTATCTAAACATATCCAAATAGAGACAAGATACAGTAAAAATATGGTGTTTTAATCGTATGGGGCCACTGTCATACATGTGGTCAGTTGTTCATCAAAATGTCATTCTGCAATGTATGACTGTATTATCTAATAAAAATATCATGTATTTTGGGGGTAGGTTGCATATATCATGTTCCAGATAACATACCTTTTAGTACTTCAGTGAGTATTACCTAAGAACAAGAATATTCTCGTATATGACCTCAGTGCAATTTCAGGAAATTTTACACTGATAAAATACTTTTTTTATTTAGTCCATATTCTAATTTTTAATATTGTGCCAATAATTTTTTGAAGCAGTTTTTTCTCTGTTGAGTACCTGGAGTAATTCCTGGGTTTCTATTTGTATTCAGTTTTATGTTTTTCTTATGATTCAATTTTATTTTTTGAGTATGTAGAAAATTAACATGCTTCCAAAGTCAAACTATACAAAAAAAGTTGTGCTCAGAAAAGTGTCCTCTTTCCCTTATTCTTCCCACCTTACTCCTTCAAACCTTTGTAGGTAATCAATTTTGCTGTTTATTGGTTTTGTTTCTTTTTGCAAAACAAAGCTGATAGATATATGTGAGTATTCTTATTTCTCCTTCTTTCCCACAAAAGGTAGCATGCCATAGATGCACTTTTGCACTTTTCTTTTTTCTTGACAGTCACTCCATATCCATTCATGAAGATGTTTCTCATTATTTTCTACACTTGCATATTTGTAGAAGATTATCTGATGCTCTTCCCAGCCACACATAATTTGCTGCTCCTCCCAGCAAGAGATGAAGTCTATTTCCTCCCCTTGAACTTGGGATGACCTTATGAATTGTTTGAGTAATAGTATGTGACATATGTGATGTTCTGGGACTCTAACCTCAGACCTTAAGAGGACCATGTATTTTTGTTTTCTCACTCTTGAATGGTAGCTACCATCTTGTAAAGAAGCTCAGGATAGACTACTGAGTGACAAGAGGTCATATGCAGAGTGGCCATGGAGAACAAGTAATCATCTTACATGTTCCAGCACCATCTGAGCTCTTAGCTGGATGTGGTCAGCAGAGTGACCTCAGTTTATTTCACGTGGCTAAGAAGAACCACCCAGCTGAGCCCAGGCAATTCACAGAATCATGAAGAATAAGTTGTAGCTTTAAACCACTACAACTTATTCTTTGAGGTGGTTTGTTATCAATTAATAAATAACTAAAACAATAGTACTCCACTATGGGTATGCCCAATCTCCCACATTTGGGTATTTATGTAGTTTTTGCACTTACAAATAATGCTCCAGTAAATGACCTTGTGAATATGTATTCATGTATTATTAGAAGTGTATCTTTAGGGTAAAATCCTATAAATAGCATTATTGAAGAATACATCCAGTTCTTTTGTTAGCTATTGCAAATCTTTCTCTATAGCGGGTATATTATTTGCATCCTTACTTGCAATGTATAATTGCGACTATTTCTCAAACTTTAAAATTCTTGAGAATTCGATCTGTGAGAAACAGTATTTCAGTGTAATTTTAACTTGCATTTGTATTAGTTATCTGTTATTGCATAACACAGGAGTCTCCAACCACCCGGGCCATGGACTGGTACCATACCCTGTTAGTAATCTGGCAGCACAGCAGGGGGTGAATGGCGGGAGAGTGATCAAAACTTCATCTGTATTTATAGCCACTCCCCATCGCTTGCATTACTGCTTGAACTCTGCCTCCTGTCAGCTCAGCACTGAAAGCCTATTTCCATTTCCAGCATCCTATCTTTGTGAAGCAGGGTTTTCTGCAGTGACAGCAACCAAAATGAAATTATGGAGTAGACTGGACATAAGCAGCACACTTCAAGTATCACTGTCTCCCTTTACCCCCAGGGGGGATTGTTTAGTTTCAGGAAAACAAGTCCAGGGCTCCCGCTGATTTTGCATTATTGTGAGTTGTATAATTATTTCATTATATATTACAATGTAATAATGATAGAAATAAAGTGCACCATAAGTATAATGCGCTTGAATCATCCCAAAACGACGCCCCGCACCTCACTCCCTGGTCCGTGGAAAAATTGTCTTCCACAAAACTGGTCCTTGGTGCCAAAAAGGTTGAGGTCTGCTAGCATAACAAAATGCCCCAAAACTGAGTGACTTAAAATAACAACAAATTATTATCTCACAGTTTTTGTGAGTCAGGAATCCAGGCATAGCTTAGCTGGTACCTCTGGCTCAGGTTTCTCACAACAGCAGACAAGCTTGCAGTCACTTCAAGGCTGAGTAGCTAGGATCCATTTCCAGGTACTTTCATGTGGCTGTTGGAAGGCCTCAGGTCCTTGCTGGTAGTTGGCTATTGCTTCCTTGCTGTGTGGATCACATAGAGTGGATTGCAATGCAGCCCCTGGCTTCTTTCAGGAAGGTGAGCTAGATAATGAAGGGAGGTACTCAAGAGAGAAGCCAGTCTTTTTTGTAACCTAATATGAGAAGTGATGTCCCACCACCTTTGCAGTATTGCATTCATTAGAAATGAGTCGGTCAGGCGTGGTGGCTCAAGCCTGTAATCCCAGCACTTTGGAAGGCCGAGGCAAAATAATTGCCTGAGCCAGGCAATATAAAATGTGGATAAATTCCCTATAAACTGTTGTTTTAGCATTATTTGTATATACATGCAGTTTATAGGAAATTTGTCCATGTTTTCTTCCAGTACCTGCATAGTCTCAATATTTTACGCTTATATCTTTAATACATTTGGAATTAAACATGTCTATGGTATAAAGAGTAGATCTAATGTTATATAAGGGGTTTGAGAGTAGCCTGGGCAACTTGGTGAGACCTTGTCTCTACAGTAAAAAAAAAAAAAAAAAAAAATAGCCGGACATGGTAGCATGCGCCTGTAGTTCTGGCTACTTGGAAAGCTGAGGTGAAAGGATTGCTGGAGACCAGCAGGTTGACACTGCGGTGGCTGTGAGCGTGCCACTGCACTCCAACTGGGGAGATGGAGTGAGACTCCAATTAAAAAAAAAAAAAGAAGAAGAAGTGAGTCACTAGGTCCAGCTCACAACTGACTGGCAGTGATTACCCAAAGGTCTCAATATTGAGAGATGGGGGTCCCTGGGGCTATCTCAGAGGCTGCCCACCACAGCATTTTTCTTAGCATGAGTGGGCCATTTATGCCTATATCTTTTTTTTTTTTTTTTGAGTTGAAGTCTCACTCTGTCGCCCAGACTGGAGTGCAATGGCTGCTCCTGGCCACTGCAGCCTCGATTCGCTGGGATCCGGTGATCCTTCCGCCTCAGCCTTCCAAGTAGCCGGAACTACAGGTGAGCGCTACCACGCCCGGCTAATTTTTTATTTATTGTAGAGATGAGGTCTCGCCTGCCCAGGCGGGTCTTGAACCTGCGGGCTCAGGCAATCCACTCACCTCAGCCTCCCAAAGGCGCGGGATGACAAGCTGAGCCACCGAGCTCGGCTCTGCATATATCTTTTCCATCTGTTCATGGTTTTACTATTCATGGTTGATTTTTTTTCCCCTATAATGTTTGAAAGTTCTTCATGTGTTAGAAATCTTAGCCTTTTATCTGTAATAAGTGTTGTAAATATTTTTCCCAATTTGTCATTTGACTTTGTGTATGGTATTTTGCCATGCAAAAGCTTTTTGAAAAAGTTTTAAGTGGTCAAATTTATCAATTTCTTATGTTATTGCCATCTTGACTTTGAGTCACATTAGAAAACCTTTCTCCTCACTCAGTTTATAGGGAATTTGTCCATGTTTTCTTCCAGTACTTGTATAGTCTCATTATTTTACACTTAGATCTTTAATAAATTTGGAATTAAACCTGTCTATTGTATGAAGAATAGATCTAATGTTATATTTTTCCAAATGTCTAGCTAACTGTTCTAATACCACTTATTAAAAAGCCCATTTTTGTCGTGGTGATTTATCACCTTTATCATACTTCCGAATTCTAGATATGATTAAGTCTATTTCTGGACTTCCTAATATAGTCTATTAGTCTGTCTATTCATACAGTCGCATTTTAACTCTAGAGGTTTTGGGAATGGTTTAATATTTGGTAGGCTAGTACTTTCTCCTAGCTCTTTCCTTCAGTGTTTTCTTAGTCATTTTTTTGCATTCTTCTTTCAAATAAATTTTTCTAGCGCTTGTTTAGCATCAGAAAATAGTTTGTTGGTATTTTATTGGAATTACAATGAAATACTAAATTAGCTTAAGGTGAACTGACATTCTAGTCATGTTGAGAGGTCTGAACCAAGAACAGACAATTTTTTCTATTTGTTCAAGTCTACATTTGTGTCTTTTAGGTGTGTTTTATGGTTTTCTTCATAAATTTCTGAAAACTTCTCATTTAAAGAAAGGTATGCAATCTTAAACAAGTTACTTCATCCCTCTAAATCTCAGATTTCTCATCAATTAAGAAAAGGGGAACCCTAATATCCTCCTTGAGAAGTTGTTATGAAAAGTAAATGAGGTAACTAACAAAACAAGTGCTGTGCAGATCCTTCTTTCCTTATTCCTTCTCTTGAAACTCATACTTGCTCCAGGCAAAGGGGAGAAAGAATACTTTTTCGTCTGTGTCTCAGAAGGATACTATCTTGGTCAGTCAATAAGTCAGTTGATATTGTGGAGCATATCATGGATTGGGGCTGTGCCCAGGTACTGCAGATATAACAGTGAGAAAATTAATGATGCCTCTTCGCATAGAGTCTCTGGTTAATGAACATTTCCCATTAACCATAGGAGATTTTATAAAAATAAAATGTAAACCCGATAAGCAAGCCAGACCCTGAATTCAATAGATTCTAGAATTGTACAGCATAGAGAAATGAAGGCTTTAAATATTCTGGTAATCCAGATCCCAGTTTGATTCATTAGTCAAGCAGATATTGCCTAAATGAGAGAATCAGAGCTGGAGGGGACACATGGAGGAGGAACCTGAGGAACAGGGGGTCGTGATCTAACCAGGATCACACAATTAATGAGCGACTGAGCTGGGCCTGGAAACTTGGTATCCAGGCTCCCAGGCTGGGGTGCTTTCCAACACACACCCACTGTCATTCTATTTTCCATCTGCATCTCTTGTCACTGCCATGGATGTATCAGGATTGCAGCTGTCCATGCTGATTGTGTAGAGAACATTAGCCTGAAATGAATAGCACACTTCTAAGAAAGACCTGATATCTCAGTCATTTTATCATGAGGCTACAACTCCATCTATAAATAAGGTGATTTAACAAAACTATACTGATATTTACATTCAGGATTTGGATTGAATGAGCAAAATCTAGCTCGGTGTTTTTTGGGAACCACACATACCTATTAATTTACTGTCTCTGTGATTTTCCATGTTGTTTAATTTTACTTTATTTTAATTTTTCCCTTAAAAATGAGCTTCCTGTAGTAATAGAACCCTCAGTTTTTAGCTGAGCAAACAACTGTCTCAATTTTCATTGTAGCTAGGGATAGCCAGATGGATCAGTACTGCCCAGTGAGAGGTCAGCAGAAATGGTATGCCTAACTTCCAGAAAATGTTCTTAAAGTGCAGAGGTGTGACTTCCTTTCTCTCTTTTTTCCCCTCCACTTTGGTTGGAATTTATGGGTGAAAACTTGAGCTAGAGAACCTATCAGGGACCAAGAGGTAATTTTCGGACTGAAGGCCACACCGAACGAAGCATAGGATTGAAGGAGTCTGGGATGACAGGAACACAAAGCCATGGCTGGATAGGTATCTTATATTTTGATGTAAGATTTTTCCTCCCTTTCTTTTAAAAACTACTTCTATTTAGGGACTAGGATGTTTTACACAGCAATGGGAAGAAGTCCTGCCTGGCTGGCCTGCCTGGCTTCAATTTCTCCTGAATGTATTAATTGCACCCCATGTTTTCTTTGAGGAATGACTACTCCTTCCAGGTTCAGTAGAACTGCCAGTTAAGTTGTATCACCTTTTCCTAAGTTGTACTAACTGCGCTTTGAATGTGAATGGAATTTGAATCTTGACTAGTGTAACCCAAGCACCAAGAGCACCAGAGTGGATATGTATGTCCTGGGGGTGGCTGGCAAGGAAATTCCTTTCTTACTAAAGAATATTAATAAAGAAATGTAACAGGAAAACTAGACATAGAAATTTAGCATTTTATAACCACTGCCATACTGGATTCAAGCAATAATCATCAATGGATGCTGAAAACATTAAAAGATGCTGAGAAACATTATATTCACATGGTCTCCAAGTATCACTCCACAGATTACTTCTCAACTGCAAAGGTATAACTACCTCCACAATGGAGTAAGCTGGTGAACATCGCTTAAACAGGTGATCAAAGATTATATTACCAATGATAGTGCCTCCTGTGCTCCTGCTCAGGGGCACTGAGAAGGATTCAATGTCACCTGTGTAGTACTCACATCAAAAATGGAGTAAACCAAATCTAATCAAGAGGAAATAATCAGATGAATCCATACTGAAGGACATTCTGTATAGCAATTGTCGGAGACTCTTCCAATATTTTACTGTCATGAAAGACAAAAAGAAAAAAAGAAAGAAAGAAACAACCTAGAAATTATTTTAGATGAAAGAAGATTTAAAAAACATGATTAGCCAGGTGTGGTGGCTCACACCTGTAATCCCAGCACTCTGGGAGGTGGAGATAAGAGGATTGCCTGAGACCACAGGTTTGAGACCAGCCTGGGCAACATGGTGAGACCTCATCTCCACAGTAAATTTAAAAAATAATTAGCTGGGCATGGTGGTGCATGCCTGTAATTCCAGCTACTTGGAAGGCTGAGGCAGAAGGATCACCTGAGCGCAGAAGGTCAAGGCTGCGGTGGCCTTGAGCATGCCACTGCACTCCAGCCTGGGTGACAGAGTGAGACTGACTTAAAAAAAAAAAGATTGTTAAAATATATGATCCATATGCTGCGTAAACAGCCATAAAGGATAATTTGGAGACAATTGGGGAAATTTGAGTATGAATATGGACTGTATATTAGATGAAAGTATTGCATCAATATAATTTTCTTGAGTATGAGATTGTGGTTATATAGGAGAATTTTTTGTTGTTGTTCTTGGAAGATCTATACTGAAGTATTTGAGGGCAAAATATTAATATTATGAATTCTACAACTAATATGTAAATGACTCAGCAAAAAATTGAAATAAATACACACACACACACACACACACACACACATGGAAGAGAGATATTGAGAAAGAGAGAGTGTGTGCAAATGTTGCCAAATGTGAACACTTGGTGGGGCTGCTTGAAGGCTTGAAGAGCATATGCTGGTAGTACTATTTGTGCAACTTTTCTGTAGATTTGAAACTTTCCCAAGTAAAAAGTTTGTGAAAAAGTCTCTTCCTTTTTCCGTTCATAGAGTGGAACAAAGACCTTCAAAGTAACGTTTACCTCTTGTCACATGCCCTGGGCCCTTAATGCCAAAAAACCTGTGAATGGCCAGGGAAGTGACTTCCGTGCCTATCAGCAGGGAACCAAGAAGACTGTCCACTGCTAGAGGTGACAATTGATATCACCTCTGTGGAGTAAGTTCAGTCTGTTTATCAGCGGCCTTCAATACATTCCCAGCGTGAGGAAATCGGAAGCTCATGACATGGGAGATGAGGCCTTGCTCCGCCTCCAGGCTTGTCTCCTACTTCTCTCACCTTCTTCCTCTACTCTCTGGCCCCACAGACCTTTCTTATTCTCCTCAAATAGACTACATTTTTTCCTACACAGGACATTTGGGCCTATTGGTCTCGGGGTATGAAACGCCTTCCCTCCAAACACTTGCATGGCTGCCTCTCTCAGCTAAAACGCATTCTCCTCATCAAGCCCTTTCTTGCCCACTATATTTAATGCCATCCTTCACCTTCCAGCCCCCTCTTTATCCTATTCCATCCTTAGGTTTCCTTCACAACCAATATCAGTAGCTAGAACTTTCTTTCTCCTTGCCTGTGTCCTGCACCCAGATGTTCTATGAGTCAGGGTCCTCCATAGAACCAGAACATATCCGAAAGAAGATACTATGAGGTGTTGGCTCATGTGATTATGGAGGCTGAAAAGTCTCACAATCTGCCACTGTCAAACTGGAGACCAGAGGAGGCTAGTGGCATAATTCAGTCAAAGTCCAAAGGCCTGAGGATCAGGAGAATCAACAGTGTAAATCCTAGTCTGAGGACAGGAGAAAATGAGACAAGATGTCCCAGATCAAGCAGTGAGACACAAAAAAAGGGGTTAACTCTCCCCCCGTTCCTTTTGCTCCATTCAGGCCCTCAGTGGGTGAGATGATACCCACCCCCATTGGAGAGGATCATCTACTTTCCTAGGTCCACTGATTCAAACCTAACCTCATCCAGAAACACCCTCACAGGTATGTCCGAAATAATGTGTAACCTGGGCATCCCATAGTCCCATCAAGTTGACTCATAAAATTAACTATTGGCCGGGTACAGTGGCTCAAGCCTATAATCCTAGCACTTTGGGAGGCCAAGGATTGCCTAAGCCTAGGGGTTCGAGACCAGCCTGGGCAACTTGGTGAGACCTAGTCTCTACAATAAGTAAAAAAATAAGCTGGGCATGGTAGTGCACACCTTTCCAGCTACTTGGAAGGTTGAGGCAGAAGGATCGCTGGCGCCCAGCAGGTCAAGGTTTCGGTGGCTGTGAGCATGCCACTGCACTCCAGTCTGGGCGATGGAATGAGACTCCAACTAAAAAAATAAAATAAAATAAAATAACTATCTACAAGAGTAAGGACTTGATTATCTGGTCCATATCTGAGTTCCAGCATATAGATCGATACCTTGCCCTCTGATGGGCTGCTCAAGAGACAGAAGGAATAAGGCACATGCAGCTTCTGCTCTCGTGGTGCTTACATTCTAGCAGGGAGAGAGGCACTGGACCAGGTGGCCCAGAATGTGATGGGTTACAACATGGGGAGGCACTATGGAAAGTGGGGGCAGGCACTTAGGCTGGAGGCTGGTGTGGTGATCTGCCGTCATTCAGGGTTGAAGTGATTCCCATCAAGGCGGGGCATCTATTCCACTTACCTCATGTCTAATAATAAAGCTACAAGAGGGACTAGGTCTCATTGAGATGCCTTTTCCTACTCCTGGAACTCACTGCATCAGGTTTCCATGCCTGTGACTTCACTGAAACTGTCCTTTCCAAAATCCCCAACTGGCCTTCCAACTGCCAGATTTATTGGTCACTTTTAAGGCCTCATCTCAGTTGACCTGTCTGTGGCATCTATAGTACTGATGGGCCCTTTCTCAAAACTATCCTTCCTCTGGGTTTCTGTGACACCTTCTTCTGATTCTCCAACATTTACCAAGTACTTAATAAATGCAGGGCATGTCCCTTTAAACGTTGTGTCATCTCACTCGATCCTCACAACAATCTTATAAGCTAGGTTCTATCAATGTCCCAATTTACTGAAGAGAAAACAGAGGCTCAGAGGTTAACTAAGTTGCTCAAGCTCACAGAGTTTATAAATGGCAGAGCCTGGACTCAAATCCACTCTTGTCTGATACTCAAGATTATGGCCTTAGTTGGGTCATAATGCCATCTTTTCTCGCCATTGCACTCTTGATCCTTTCTCATTCATCTACTTTGTGGGCACTGCTATACAGTCAGCTCAGTAAATATCAGGGTTCAGTAAAGTTTTTTCTACAGGTCTATTCTTCACTTCACATACCTCTCCTGAGAAACCTCAGCTACTTTTAGCTTCTAGTGACCTACATGTTGATGACAACCAACTTATCTGTGGCCTAGATGCTCTAGAGCTCCAGAATGCTATTGGACATCTCTGTCTAGTGGTTGTCCCCTGGGAATCATATCCTGCTATTCCCCAGTTATAACTCATCATGGTTAACTGACACTTGCTTCTTTGCCTTCCTGTGTTCCTTATCTTGGGGATGATATGAATATGTACTTGTTTGCCTGAGTCTCACACCTGCATCCAAGCAATTACCAAGGCCTAGGAAATTGATTCCTTCTTTTACCTTCATGCTCTATCTTCCTTAGCCCTGGTCCCCATCAACTCTTACATAGATCAATGTGTCTGGATTGGTCTCCCCATCTGGATACCGATGACCCATGCTCTACCCATTCTCCAGGGTGTGGAGACCATCATCTCACATGGGAGCTTAAATGTAAGCAATGTCTCTCCACTTCTAGTGAGGTGAAGCCCAAGTCCTTGCTGTACATAGAGGGCCCTCTACCCTTGGATCTTAAGTGCTTTATCCAGTTCTTCTCTCACTAGACTCCTTTATGTTTTTGTCCCTCTCTACAAATCAGTCTTGACCCTCTATAGTTTGTCCAATTCAACACTTGTGGCTTCACGGTCTCCAGGCTGCCTACCCGAAGCGACCCTCTCACACCATCTCCAGTAAACATGTGTATACTTCCTTCAACCTCGGCTCAGTGCTGTCTTCAGTGGAGCTTTTCCTGCCTTGTCTTCCTGATGCAGAAGTTGCTGCTTCCACCAGTCTCCCTTCCTGACTGGCTTCAGTACATCCTCCCATTCTGACAAGGCAGCCAAAACCTTTCTCTCTTGTTGGTCTTCTCCTCCATGGTTTTGTGAACTTCCTGACACCAGGGATGGTGCCTGACTCCTCCCAGTATCCAGAGCAAAGCCTGACACAGAAGGCACTTCAAGTTTGTGAAATGAATGAATGAGCGTATCAAAGGTAGATTACTCCTGGTTGGATAATGACAACATCATCAACAACATCAAGCTATTGATAACAAACACTTATTGAGTAGTTATTCTATGCCAAGCATTATATTAACTGCTTTAACCAAAATTATTAAATCCCCAGGAGAATCATGGGTCATTGGGTCCTAATAATAAATAATCATTATTGGGTTATTATCATGTGCCTAAGTATTTTACATGCACTCACTCATTAAGCCTCACAATAGCCTTATGGAGAACACTACTACTATTATTATCATTTCCTTTTTATTGATGAAGATATTGAGGCCTTGAGACATTAGGTTGTCTCAGGTCACACATCTAGTAAGTGAAGGAGGTGGAATTCATCTCCCTAGAGTCAATGACAAGATTCCAGATTCCATTGCCACATATCACCAAATGCCCTTGCCGAAATGTAGAACAGCTGTAACTATAGTAAAGAGTCAATGGTCAATGTAGCCATTGCAAAAGGCCCTGAATTCCAAAACACATTTTTGGGGGGTCAGAATGTGTTCACATGCCTATGCACACAGCACGTCCAAGTTGCCTGACACTTGAACTCAGATGTCATGACAGTAGACATTTTTAGTTGCATCCGTTGAGATATATAACATGATAAAACATCTTAGCATGAATAAACACAGAAGATGTGACCAGGCGTGCTTTGGAAAAGCCATTTATTCTGGATTCCTAAGTCATAATCCTCCAGTATAAAGACGTGAAATCAAGACTTGCTGGAAACAAACAATAGACTAAACATTGCATGCTCACATCCATGCCAGAAGACAGGCTGTTATAGGAGCCTGACTTGCCAACTTCAACCCCTGGCTCCTTGGAAGACAGAGTGAAGTAGATTCTAGAAGTCCACAGCCTGTACATTCATTCAGCAAGCATGCTTGAATCACAAGTGGACTTCAGAGTTCGAGCCAGCCTGGTGCTTGTTGTTTCCCAGCTCTAGAAACTTTGGAAGCTAGAGTCAGAGAGAAGGAGCTGGAGACAGTAGATACTGTGACAATAAGTCCAGAATTCATCAACTTGGAGCTGAATCTATGCTCTAAACTGACTCTCTGTGTGAACCCTGGCAAATTACTCAATCTTACAGAGCCATGGTTTTAATCTCTCTAAAATGGGGATAATGGTTTCTAATTCATAGGCTTGTGAGAATTAAATGAGAATATACCTGTGAAGTTCTTAGTAATAAAATATAAAGCTTCTTGGGCACTTCCAATAGCAGGCATTGGTTTTAAGCTTTTTCTTCCCCCCCGCCCCAATGTATGAACTTATTTAATCCTCCCAAGAGTCTATAAGGAAGGCACCTGGAAATCGATAGGCTTTCTTGGGACACCAGGGAGCAGGGAGTCAGGGATGAAAATTATCAAACACCTTGACTATTCCACACAGCAGGTGTATCTTAGAAAAGCTACTATTTGGTCTAGATGCCAGCCTCTCACCTCTGCCTTTGAAGAAAAAGCACAGAAATGAATGGGGGAGGATGACTTTAAGGTGAGACAAACCCCGTTCTCAGCCAAGCTTGTCCATTTGCCACTGAATATCCTCCAGCATAACCTCTCCGAGCTACAGTTTTCTCATTTACATCATGGAGGATAATCCACTGAACTAAGAAATAGCACTAAGAATTAACTGAGACAAGATCTACAATGAGCCTAACTTTCACAAGTGTGCAGCAATAAAACTGCTATTGTTACTGTTTTTATTTTAAATATTATTTCTCAAGTATGGGCAGTTCACACCTTCCGTTACACCCTTGCCTCAGAACAACTTTAATGCAGGTCTCAGTGCCTCTTTATACTCTCCAGAAGACATTTATTTCCACCAAAGATGGATTTTGCTGAAGAGTTTATCAGGGAGACAGAGGTGATTTACATCACACATTCCAGAATATGCACAGGGAATCCTTCTTTGACATCATTCTTCTACTGAATTTGTTTTCTGTGCTGCCCCTAAGTGAGCTCATGTATCTACCAGGTAAAGCTCCATTCTTCCACTTTCACATTCTCCCATGATCCTTTCAGTCTCTTACCACTGCTTAGTTTTTGAACAAATTACATTTAAATTTGCACATCCTGCTCAGCAAACCTAAGTACTGTCATGAACCACATGACCCTCCTTAGAAGCCATTTACCTCTTTAGGGATTTCAGCCCTCTTGCCACCATTCTAAGTGGCTTCTCAATGTTCCTTCTAAACAGCCATAGAAACCTCCTGAAAGGTTTACTACTAAAAAAACCTTTTGTCTATTTCATTCCATTACTACTCCCCCTCACTACTAGTATTGGGTGGCTTGGCACATTATAAGTACTCATAAGTAATAAGCAAAAGGCAATTATCACATTATTATTTAAAGATCATTCTTATCTGTTCTTAGTAAAGCAGGTTTCTTGCAGACATCTATGAAATGTACTTAACTGATGGAATAATTCTGCTTACTTGAGTGTCACAAATGTATAACTTTTAAAAAACAAAACACATTTTAGAGTAGCCTTTTCTAAGATTTGTTTAAATGATACAGACTTTTTCCATAGTTTAACACATAATAGCATTTTTTCAAAACTAGGAGTTTTCTTGAATGATACCAACTAAATAAATCAATAAAGAAAGTTGAACTGGTATGGAAACATCCTTGCTTGATCTCTTAATAACAAGGAAGACAAAATGATTTCTGCTCTTTATAAAAGCAGCAATCATGTTGGGATGAAGAGGAAGCATAACAGTCATTAGTTTGCTTGATAGAAAATACAGATGACCACTAAGCGATACTAGCAGTAAAGCAAAATCATCAAAATTCAAAATATTAATTCTTGTTTTAAAGGATTGAACTAGCAGCTCTCATTGAATCTTTTACAGAGAAACAAAGTTGTGTGCATGTGTGTATGGAACAAATTGAACAGTTTCTGACTATCCCAATCATCTTTCTAGGGCAGTTAACTTTGACTCCAAGGCTGATGAATCTGCCTCTCTACCACTAGAGAAGATCAGAAAAGGATTAATCATGAAATTCCACTTTCTTTACAAGAACTACCTGTTCCAGGAAGAAATGTGCAGACCTTGGTAACCGACCATATTTCTAAAGGCTTTTCCTATTCTTTTTGACCTTGGGAATCTCCAGTTTAGGGGCACAAACCCAAGGGATTAGGGGTAGGGGACAGGAAAGAGAATACAAAAGACAGGAGCATTTATTTAGCACTCACTATATTCCTGACTGCATTGACAACTCTGAAGGGTCTTTGTAGTTCTAGAGCTCTCGTTGGGGTCAGCCAAGACTGTCTTGAAGCCTGCATCAACCATTGCCTACTCACTTTGCCAATCCTGCTTCCAGCTTCTCCTCCTTCCATGGCTGTTCATCCCAAAGCATTCCCTAGAAACAACCTATATGCTAAACACCTGCTTCTTGGAGGGGGGCTCCAACCTGTGACAATATTGTATTATAGTTAGTTCTTTGTAAGTCTGACTCCCCTCAAAACTGAAAGCTTCTTGAGGATAGAAAAGGTGTCTTCTTCATTCCTAAATCACCAGTGGTGGGCCTGATATTAGGTCCAGAAAAAGTACTCATTGTATGTTCAGCGAAGGAGAGGGATTTACCTATGAACCTCTAGGATAATAATAATAATAGATAACTCTTATATAGTACCTACAGTTTGTCAAATCCTAGCTTAAAGACTTTGAACATGTTAACTAAATCCTAGGAAGTTATTATTATTAATATTATCATTTTATAAATAAAGGAACGCACCTAATGGCTCCAAATCCTACCCAAGGTTATATGTCTAGCGGTAGATCTGGGTTTTGATTGCTGGGAGTGGTCTCTGAAATTCATTCTGCTGACCACTAATCCTTACTGTTTCTTGTATCGATGTACCTTTCAACTTTTCACCCACTAATATATGTTATTTTATTTTTTACAGTTAATTAATTTATTTATTATAGGATTGTGGGGTACAAGTGAGAATTTACTGCTAAGTCGGCTGCATGCAGGTAAAGTTTGGGCTTCTAGCTGGCCCTCACACCCCCTCGTATTGGACCAGGTACCCACAGTGTTGTCACATGCCCCCCTCCCTCTCTCCTCCCTCCCTTCCTTACCAGTGCCCAGCTACTGCCGATTCCTCCCTTCTGCTAATGTGACTAGTGTTCAGGGCCCACTTATGAGTGAGAACATGCAATATTCAGCTGTTTCTGTGATAGCTCACTTATGTATTAAAAAGGGTAGAAAAGAATCAGCTAAGGAGAGAAGAAGGGTTAGACCTCTTACTTCAGGGAGACTGGAATCACCACAGAACATTTCCAGGGATGAAACGTCTGCTTTACGTGCCTGGAGTCCAGGCATGGCATATTAAGAGTGTAGCCGCCAGGTGACTTTGATGCACAGGCAGACGTGGGAAGCTCTGATGCAAGGGCAGTTTCAAGCACGCAGAAGGCACTTATATAAATGTCACCAGAGGGGCCTGAGAGATGAAGAGATCCAGCAGTAGCCACCCTGGCAGGGAGGAGAGGGAACCAAGACTCTCCCTGGTTTCAGGGTTCTGGTCCAGGACTCTTTGAACTGCATTTCCTGAAGTTGGGCCAGAATTCTGCCCAGGGCATGGGGAACCACATACCTCACACGTGCATCTAATGATTGCTCAGGAAGTGGAGCCTTTGGGGCTGACAACCTCCTCACCCCTCACACCGGAAAGGGGAGGGGAGAGCCCTGTCAGGAGGGGTCCGCAAAGCCAGCTCCCTCAAAGCATTGTCCCTTCCTTCCTCCAACAGGATGCCAGGAGCCCCACAGAAAAGGGACTCATTTGTCTTCATTCCCAGCACAATAACTTGCTCGGCCTTGCTCAGAGCAACAGGATACAGTCTCTGCCAGGAGAGAAGGAAGGAAGGAGGGAGGGGAGGGAAATGACAGGAGCTCAGGGTCTCCAGAACCCCAGCTCAGACCCTGGACCCTGGAGAGGCCCAGCCCGGGATTGTCTGAGGCCAGCTGGGCCTGGTATGAGACTCAATTTTCAGTTGCAGGGCAGACGTTAATCAGATGCAAGCTGAATAACCGTTAGAAGCTGAGCTATCATTTCTGGGTCTATCTCAGTGGCCTCTTTCCGACTTTTATCTTAATCTAGTCTTCTTTGCACATTTAGAGAAGGAAAATAAATCGGACCAACTCAGAGAGTGATGATGCCTTTTTTCCTTTTTTCCTTCATTGTTAAATAGAAGAAGAGTTTTTCTTGGGGTGGGGGTTAAGCTCTTTTTTGCAATTGAGTTGTTTTTTTTTTTTTTTTGGTCTCATCTGAGACCTACAGCATCAGAATCTCTCTCTCCCTCTATCACTCTCCCTCCCCACCCCTCGTGTGTGTGTGTGTGTGTGTGTGTGTGTGTGTGTGTGTGTGTGTGTGTGTGTGTGTGTGTGGTGGGAGGCAGGGGCCTGGAGAGGTCTTAGCCATGGCAAGGATGGGGGTAGGTTGGGTTGAAGAGTTGGAATCAATGCTGCAATCTACCACAAAGGTATAAACAAACAGTGTTTTCAATAAATTTCCAACAAAGGTTTATTGGTTATGTGTGTGTGTGTGTATATATATATATCTCATATATATATATATCTCAGACCCAGTGCTGGGGATGAGTTGTACAATGCCAATCCAGGAACATAAAGTGCAATAGGTGACTCAGACAGGTCATGGATAACTGCGGGTGTTAGGATTATTTACACAGTAAGAGTCAGTCATCTGGGAGACTGAGGGACCCTCCTGAAGAGACTCCCTCACCCTGGCTAAGCACATGGAGAAGACAAAAGGGAGTCTGAGGTCACCTTCCTCAACAGGAATGATTGCTGATAAAATTTGCACTCCTTTTAGATTAACATGCTAGTCTTGCCTCTGAGGTTCTTCCACGGTGCAAGAAAAATCATCATGTTCTATTAAAACATGGGCCCTTGATGTGAACTCTGCTGCTTGTCAAAGAGATCACATAATTAACTTTTTAAGCTAAAGTTATTTGTATTTCAGCACAGACACATTTAGTGATTAGGCTTGCTCTCATTCTCCACCTCCCCTTCTCTTTTTTGTGTTTCCCCTCTACAGTTGGGGTGCAGAGGTAAGATGGTAAAGGGGACCTGAAGACATTCCTGTGGTGGACCTGAGGGAAGAAGGTGAAGAAGACAAGGCCCCCGGCCTGGTGGAACTCAGCCTTGCTGGAGGTCATCATAGTTGAAAGCAGCAGACTGGGATAAAGTCCAGATTAAGTCAACCTGACAGCCAGCTCCATCCTATTCTTCACCGCTCAGAGTTGCCTTTGGAGAAGATTTCCTAGAAGAAGTGAGAAAAAGGAAAGGTGGGAAAGAAGCAGAGTGTAAGGGAGTAAAAGGGGCAGAGAAAACAATCATTGCTCAAAGTGTGAGCTCTGTCAAGCACTTTACACACGATTCCTCATAGTTTTTACTACATTCCTATGAATTTCAGACTGTCGTCCTCATTTGACCAGAATGAAGATGGAGGTTCAGAAGGGCAGATGACGGCGATTCACACAAGGTTATATGACTGGTAAAGAGTGGAACTGGGATTCTTCCCCAAATTAACCTCATCCCAAAGTGCATGTTCTTTGGACTATCCCACCCTTCTGATTCAAAACCTTTTCCTGGCTAGTTTTGTACCATCTGAAGAAACTGAGATGTGATTGCACGTTCGGTAAACCAGACATGGTGATGAGCACCCCAACTCTCCCGTGGGGAATGTGCTCTCTTTCAAGTCAACAAGGGAACTCTTTCTTTCTCAGAACTTTAAAAATTCTTGTACAACTTGTAATTTCTCCTCCTTTCAGTAGGTATCGAGCAAGAGTTTCTTGACCGTTGGAGGAAAGAAGAAAGTTTTTGATTGTTTTTTTAACAGAGAATTTTGCTAGTTAAGTGTAGTCCATGAACCAGCAGCCTTGGCATAATGTGGATGCTTGTTAGAAATGAAAAATCACTAGTCACAGTCCTCCAGAATCAGAACTTTAACAAGATGTGCAATAAAGTTTAAGATGTGCCAGGCACAGTGGCTCACACCTGCAATTCCAGCATTTTGGAAGGTGGCGGGGAGAGGGTCACCTGAGCTCAGGGGTTCGAGACCAGCCTGAGCAACATGGTGAGACCTTGTCTCTATACAATAAATAAAAAAATCAGCCGGGCATGGTGGTGCATGCCTGTGGTTCCAGCTACTTGGAAGGCTGAGGCAGAAGGATCACCTGAGTCCAGCAGGTCAAGCAGCCCATGAGTGTGCTACTCCAGCCTGGGTAACAGAGTGAGACTGCGACCAAAAAAGAAAGATACATGGTTGTGGGGTAATTAATTGTCCAGACATTGCCTCTTCCCCTGCCGCCATCTGGCTTCTTTCTGTCCCTTCCTCAGGGAGCACGCCCTGGCCATGACTGAGATCTGCAGGATATGCATATTCTCCATAACAAGTCAGGTGGCTAATAAGTCATGGAATGCAGGTAACCAAGCAACCTAAAGACAATATAGTTATCACTCACAAAGTGATTGTAAACATCGTGTAAGAATTTGCATAATTAACTTGCTTGATTATAAACTGTTTGCTGCACTGTCCCAAGGCACAGATTTTTTCATCATCACTGACCTGCTGTCATCAGTGACCCTCCTGTAAGTCTAATAAACCAGTATTTCTCCCTGCTGGACCTCCGGGTGACTTCTTTGGAATAGGTAAACATTACATGCATGCTCTCTCAGATTGGGGCCTACCATGATACAACAGTATAGAGGACATGATTTAAATCCAGACCTGGGTTCAAATTCCCACTCTACTATTTACAAGTAAGACTTTGGGCAGTTTACTGAATACTTATGGGGTTCACTTTCCTCATTAATAAAACCAGGATAGATGATACCCAGTGCACCCCTTTAGGGTGACCAACCCAACCTGGTTTGACTAGGTCTGAAAATTCTAAGTCCCACATCACAAGAATCATTCACATTCCCAGGTGAATCAGGATGTTGGGTCACCCTACTTGCAGTTCCCTTCCAGTTATAAAGTTCCATGATCCTGCGCTAGTCTGAGAGGGGAGTGCTAGTTACCCCCAAAACTGCAGCAGATAGCAAAGGAGTTTGAGCTCAAGTTCTGGAATCAGACAAACCTGGATGAGATGCTGAGGCTCCCACTTGATTTTGATGTGAATGTGAGCAGATTCCTTAAAGTCTCTGAAACTCAGTTTCTCCCGCTGTAAAAGAGAATGCTAACGATAGTTCTTCCTTCTACTAGTGTTAATGTTAACTTCAGCTTTGGTACTCTGTATGACATCCACAGATGGTACATCTTTTCTATCCCCAGCTTCCCTTCCCTTAAAAAAAAAAAGATAATTTTCTCTTCCAGAGTGTGTACACTATAGAATCTGTTCTAAAAAAAATGCTTCTGAAATACTAATCATATTCATTAGACCTGTGCTTTCCAATATGGTAGCCATTTGCCACATGTGGCTATTTAAATTACAGTAATTAAACTTAAATAAAACTAACAGTTCAGTTTACTGTTACACCAGTCACATTTCAAGTGCTCAGCAGCTGCATATAACGAGTGACTAGTATATTAGAAGCATAGATATAGAACATTTCATCATCATGGAAAGTTCTGTTTGACGGCACTACGGTGGGCACCTTCTATTTCTCTTGGCTTTTGTTAACTACAGTCCAGCTGCTCACACAGTAGGAACTCAGTAAGTGCACCTTGGCTTGAACTCTGCAGTTTCATTTATTGGGGGGGAAAAATGACAAGAATCCCAAGATCTGCTTTCCAAATCCTGCTCTGTTGACTAAGGAGCTGTGTGACCTTGGGTAAGTCAAGTCCCCTCTCTGAGCGCATCTGCAAATTTAGTTTTCTCATCTGTAAATTTAGAGGGGAAGAGGTAATAAGAATACCTCGTATTCATCTAGAAGCATTTGTGCCTTTTATCTCTTTTGTTAGTTTCACCAACATCACAGCCACTTACCCAACCTGGTGACTTACCCAACCTGGTTTGACTAGGTCTGAAAACTCTGTAAGTCCCACATCACAGTAACCATTCACATTCCCATGTGAATCAGGATGTTGGGTCACCCTACTTACAGGTCCCTTCCAGTTAAAAAATTCCATGGTCCTGTGGAAGTCTGAGAGGAGAGCGCTAGTTACACCCAAATTACAGCAAACAGCAGAGGAATTTGAACTCAAGCTCTGGAATCAGACAAACCTGGATGAGATGCTGAGGCTCCCACTTGATTTTGATGTGAACTTGAGCAGATTCCTTAAAGTCTCTGAAACTCAGTTTCTCCCGCTGCAAAATGAGAATGCTAACGATCGTTCTTCCTTCTGTGGGTTGTTGTGAGGGTTAACTTAATCATGCTTTGCACAACACTGAACACTCAGAACAATGTGAGTTATTAATTCAGCAGACTCTAAAAAGGGGACAGGTCTACCTCCAGGGAGGCTATGTTTGGGACATTCATGTGTTGCCCGAAGTACCTGCTAAAAGAACGATGACTTGCTTATGAGCCATGATGCTTCTCTGCACCACAGACTCCCACAATCTCTGCCCCAGACTAGCTTCTAATAAAGAGCTGTTCCAACTGGTTAAAGAGAGCACATTTCAAC
>NW_007258892.1:821111-867242 GCF_000164805.1 Carlito syrichta | reverse complement strand
CCCCCCCCCGCCGTCCCTGCTGGAATAGTGACTCTGAAGCAGCAAGTTTACTGAAACACAAAATCATTCCTGTTGCCAAAGTAGGCTTTTGGCAGAGCTCTGTTAAGAAAGAGAGAGAGAGAGAGTGAGAAAAATGTCCTGGATTGCTGAGACAGCACTGTATTTAGACAATTAAATTTGGAAAAGCAAGACAGTTCCTGTAACTACCTCCCACACCCCCCTACTCCAAGAACAAAAGGTTTTGTTGAAAGTATTCATATGGATATTAATACCGAAACTTTAATGAGCCCCTCAGTAAACTCATCAGCCGTAATTACACCCAGCCACCGTGCTACCAGTGGGAAGGGTACAAAATCGCACCTCCAAAAATTAGTCACTTGTAAGTTAACCCCACAGTCACGTCAAGCAGCCTACACTTGATGGCTGATTCACAAAGATTCTTTGACACCTCTGCAGTTAAAGGGGCCAGATCACCATGGGAAGTCTGCAGAATGGGAAAAGTTCACGTTTACAAAAGACCTTTGTGTTGGAGGAGAGAGCATTGAGGAAACCAGGGTTATAAGTTTGTCACTGGGTTAACAAGAGCAGCCATATTAGTCCTGGCAAGCACATGCTGAGTGCCAGGCAGGGCCCTGAGCGTTGTACCCATTTAATCTGGTTGATCCTTCACGTAAGTCATGGGGGCAGGGAGGATTCTAGATGCCGATTCTACAGGCTCTGAGGATGTGAATAACTTTTTGCTAAAGTAGCAGTCAGAGATTTGAATTCAGGCTCTAGGTAAGATTTGAGCCTCACCTATGAAATGAGAATAGAGGAAAAAATTGGGATTTTTCTTCTTTCCTACTTCAGGGATTAAATACTTATCTTGGGTTTGGGCTTGACCCTCAGTATATAAATCCATAAAGGAAAGACCGTCCCTATTTTCTAAATGTTTTTCTCTCAGACTCAGAGTCCACATAAAAGACCAGGGCTCAAACATCTGGTCTACTACTCAGGCTGCTGTAGCTGTCCAATCTTTTCTCTTTCCTTTTACCTCGTTAATTTTTGAGAGAAATAACATGATCTGACAGACTAAGAATGAAAGAAAGTGAACAAATAAGTGTGAATGAGAGAAAGAATGAAACAGAATAGAAAAGAACAAAAAAGTGAATAAGGAAGATTGAAGGAGAGCAAGTATGTGTGTGTGTGCATGTGTGTGTGAGAGAGACAGAGAGAGGGAGAGAGAGAGAGACAGACAGACAAAGACAGAGAGAGAGACAGTGAGAGACAGAGAGAGAGCAATTAGGCTTTGGAGTCATTCAGACTTGGTTTGTTCTTATTTACTTACTCGCTATAAAATTTTGAGTAAAGCTCTCTTTACTCAGTTTCCTTATCTTTAAAATGAGGATGATACTACTTGTCTCATGGGATTGTTGTAATGATCAAATAATATGATCAATGCATTTCTTGCCACCGATTAAGCACTCCATACACCAACCAACCTCCTCCCCTCTCTTCCTCGCTAACTTCCTTCTGCTTTAGTCCTTGACACAGCGCGTGAAACAAGTGGTATTATATTCTCATTTTTATATTCTCCAATGAGGAATTGGAGGCCTAGAGAGCTGAAATAATAAGGATCACCAGCAAGTGAATGTCTGAGCCAGAATTCACATGCAGATCTGTCTTTCTCCACTACTGGGGAAAGAAAGAGCAAGTTGTGGGGGGAGACATCTGAATGGACTGGGCTTTTAATTTCTCTTTAGCTGCTCCACTGGAGGGCTGTTGAGAAAATTATCCAAATCATGTTAATGAGCAATTGAGTGCTGAGTTTCTCTGAGGGAAGATAGTGAACAAAAGCTCTGGGTGAGGCTGGCAGCCAGGAGCTGTGATAGTTATCTCAGCTGATACCACCAAGGGGCTCTCAGCTCAAATAATTAACTCAATTGCCTCCTCTCAGGGGTGAAGTGGAGCTAATAAAACGTAACTACCCAGCTTGTGGGAAAATGACTCTGTGCACGTAGATAAAGTGCTTTCAAGACCATCTGGCGGGAGTGGTATCATTGCAGAAGCCCTGGCGAGTACCGGGCCGGGCCCAGGTAGAGCCTCAAGTGCTTGGAAGGAGCCCGCCAAAATCTTGATGTTGGCTCAACAGAGGCAGGGTTGAATCTAGGATCTATCATGGGTGAGCTTAGGACGTTGGACACAGCTCTCAAACTCTCCAAGCCTTGGTTCCTCCTCTATAAAATGAAGTTGATAGAATTTACATGCCAGCAAAGGTGTTGGGCCGGTGGAAAACAAAGATTGTGATAAAGGGCCTAGCACACAGTAGGTGCTCAGGACACTTGAGAGTCCCCCTCCTAGAGCAGATCTCCTTGGGAAGGGGAAGAAGAGAGAAGCACAGTCCCCACAAGCAAATAGACTGATTTGCATCTCCTTGTTAGGGAAATGGCAGGTTCCCAATTGTGAATTTGAGTAGGCAAATCACTTTTACTGAGGTTGTGGGTTTGACTAGCTTCATCCACTTGGTCTCCTTCTCCCTCCCACTGCCTCACTACCAAAGAAACGTTTCCTTTTTTCTTTTTGACTCACAGTCCCTGGTTATCGCATGCCAGGCACCATGCTAAAGGCTTTCCTGAGGTATCTCATTTCACAATAATAACCAATAAGGGATCTCATGTACTCTCCAACAATCCAGTGGAATAGCTGTGATTGTTATCCCTGTTTTACAGATGAGAAAACCAAGGCACAAAGAGGCAAAGTTGCATGTCCAGGGTCGTTTAGTAACAAGAGGGAGATCTAAGACTCAAACACAAGTCTGTCTGAGTCTAAGTCCTTAGCATGGCTAGGGGTGAGATTCTTCCTAGACTGCCTTGCAAGCATCCAGCTGGCCAGGCTGGGCAGCTAGTCTGTTCAGAAGTTCAGTCACTCTTTCCTGGGTCTGATGTCCTACCACCCACCCTCCAATGCTAGGTTCAGAGCTTCATCTTCATTCAGAAGTCACTAGTTATCTTTCCCTTAGCATCAGTAGGGTTGCCTGGCAAAGAAGACCAAGGTGAGTCACTGGTCTTCTCTCCTGACCCTGCCTATCTCTGCTTCTTTATCCTATGGACCCACTGGCACTCAGTAGGTATCCGCTCTGGGCCTCTGCTGTCTATTGCCTGAGCTCTCATCACAGCCTCCTTGGATCAAGTCCAAACTCCTTAGCAGGGCAGTTGAGGTTCTTTTTTTTTTTTGAGTCGGAGTCTCATTCTTGTCACCCAGGCTGGAGAACAGTGGCATGCTCACGACCACCGCAACCTTGACCTGCTGGGCTCAGGCGATTCTTCCAACTCAGTCTTCCAAGTAGCTGGAACTACAGACGCACACCACCACGTCTGGCTAGTTTTTGTGATTTATTGTAGAGATGAGATCTCACCAAGTTGCCCAGGCTGGTCTCGAACCCCTGGGCTCAGGCAATCCTCTCTCAAAGTACTGGGATTAAAGGCTGAGCCACCATGCCTGGCCATCAGTTAGGTTCTTTGGGAGCTCAACTACTCTTGGATGTCTGAACTGTGGTGTTCTCCATGTCTTTCCCTGTGCAGTGCCCTTTGCCTGAAAGGCTCTCCCAATTCTTCTCCACCTGGAGCCCTACTCCTTCAAAAGCCAAATGCCATGTCAGTGAAGCCTTTTCTAGGAATCTTGTCTGCCCATCTTCCTCAGCAAAATTGAGCACTCTCTCCTAGCTCCTCCCCTGCTATACCTGGGCTACAGAGGAGGTCTTACTATCATGCATTGTCTTTCTGTGTTCCGTGAGACTGTGAGCTTCTAGAGGTGATGGGGGAAGTTATCTTAACAAACTCCTATCACGGTGCCCAGCCACTAGAACTTCTCATTATTCCAGCTAGGGATTAAATGTCACATCCTCTCTTGGAAAGGTGTGTCTCTAATAGTTCCATCTTAATAAGTCTCCTCCCCTAGCTCACACTTCACCAGCATAGCACCAAGCCAGCTTTTTATCTGCTAGGTAGACCGTAGGGTCTGCAGAGTAGGAGTCTGTCTCCTTTGTCCGTCACTGGAATTCAGATCTTTGCTTAGTATTTTATTAGCTATAGGAGCAAGAGGAAGTTACCTCATTTCTCCAAACCTCTGTTTTCTTATCTATAAAATGAGACTAACGGTAGGCCCTTACAAGGCCATCTCCTTAGATTAAAAAATATGTGTCATGTGCTTAGTATAGGACCTAGCACAGAGAATACATTCAAGGTGGCTATTTGTTTTTTATTGGTTTGATCCTCCAGAATATTTACTTTGCAAAGAAAGGGTCATGTTTTTGCCTTTTTTCACTGTTGACTTTCCAAAGCTTAGCAGTACCTGACACAGAGCAGACTCTCAATCAATATTTGTGGACTAAATAATGCATGAGGAGAGAGTCAGAGCTTCTACGATCCTCCTCTGTTGTCTCCTGGATGACCGTATTACTGAGGGGTTGTAGTTGAGCGCTAGGACTTGAGGTCAGCCTGCCTGCTGTGACCTTGGAGACCCGCGGCCAGTTATTAATCTTAGTCTTAGATTCCTAACCTGTAAATGATAACTACTTCTTAGGGTTGTTGTGACTATAATTCTAATACTTAGATAACATGATTATGAAATCATAATAATTATTCATGTAATTGGCTTGGAATATGACTGGTATGCACTTATTGCTAACAATGATGACTCTACATCTGGTAAATAATTTTGTCCGGTAATTGTTCAGCTCTCTTTCTTCCTTCACTGAAATATGAGTTCCCTGAGGGTAGAATCTGTGTCTGCCTCACCCTTGTATATTCTACAATTAGCACAGTGCCTGGCATTTGAGACACACACACACACACACACACACACACACACACACACACACTTATTTATTTATTTTGATTTGGAGTCTTACTCCATCGTCCAAGCTAGAGTGCAGTGGCACACTCACAGCCACCCCAGCATCAACCTGCTTGGCTCAGGAGATCCTTCCACCTCAGCCTTCCAAGTAGCCAGAACTACAGGTGTGCACTTCCATGCCTGGCTAATTCTTTTTTTAAAAAAAGTATTGCAGAGACGAGGTCTCAACAAGTTGCCCAGGCTGATCTTGAACTCCTTGGCTCAGGCCAATCCCCTCACCTTGGCTTCAAGTGCTGGGAGTACAGACTTGAGCCACCGCATCCGGCCAGTAAATATATTTTTAATGCAAGTATGTTCTTCAATATTTAACCACATCAATGGTCTTCGAGACAACAAAGATGGGCATTCTTATGCCCCATTTAAAGATACAGATGGAAGCACAAAGGGATGACGTGTGCCAGCTCCCTCTCTGAGTTCTGATGATCTGCTCTGTGGCTGCTGGTGAGCTCTCTCCCCAGTCACAGGAAGGAAAGAGGGGTCTCGAGGCAGCGTTATTCATAGGCAAGCAAACACAGCCGCATCTCCCTATTGAAGGGGTTCTATGAGCTGCATAGCCTGTGGGCCCCTTTCACCTTCAAAAGGACCCAGGAAATACATTAAGACCCATTAACTCACAACCCCCCAAGTTTCAGCCCCAAGTCCCAACTCAAACCAACATAGCTCCACGCTCAAGCAGGCAGCTACTTCCTTCTCCTCTGTCCTCTTGTGGATCCAAAAAGAGTTGGGCACTCCTCGTCTTTTCCACAGGTCTTGGTTCTCTCTGAGTTCCAGAACCTACCTCCATAAACACTCTGAGCTTCCTTTCCCCATGGATCCTCATGACCAGAGAGGAGTTCAGTTCAATTCCACCAATATCTATTAAATAATGGAAAGTCACATTTGTAGGGCACTTCATCAATTAAAAATGCCCTTCACATTCATTTTAATTCTTATGCCAGGAACTGGGTGTTGGGGCTGCAGGGAGTAAGATATGGCCCTTCTCTCAAAACATTCTTGGGAAAAACAGAAGTATGCAACTACCTTAATACTTCAGCAATGCTGTTACTGCCAACTACTACTACTAGGTACCATTTAAGTTTACAAAACACCATATTAAACTCCATTAAACTTTACCATACCCTATGTGATATGTTGTTAGATTAAAATATGAACACCATCAGAGCTGGGGGAAAAAAAGCTGAGTTTATTGTGTGCCAGGCAGAGGAAACTCATGCCATTCAAGAAACAGGTTTAGCTGGTCTTCCAGAGCAGAAATGGAAAGAGTTGTGTGATAGGGAAAAATGAAGTGAGTTCACTACATAAGGCAAGACTCTGAACTCAAGTCTCTGGTTGGCTCATGAGCTGGTTTATGCACTCTTGCTCTGCTATTGCGCTGGTGCAGTCCAAAATGCTGGACAGTTCTCAATAAAGTCTGTGGTAGATTACATCAAGTCTCTGTTGGGTTCAGAGTCATCCCGGGTCTGCCAGTGGATCTTAACAGTTTGTTTTCTATATCCATTTTGTAGATAGAGAGACTGAGGCTCTGCCAGCTGAGAAATGTGTCTACTGTGGGTCAGCTTAAAAATTGCAGAGTCAGAAATGGTTTCCAAATCCCTAGATGTATGCTACCCCTAAATGATTAAATGATCTCCATGAATATACATAATCAACCAGAATTTAAACCTAGAATTCTGGGCTGGATTTGTTACACAAAGGCATGTCAGTTACCTTTGTGTCAAGAAGCCATCTCTTAGGCTGTGGGTTGAGATGCATCACAGTGTATATTTGTCCAATAATGGTGAATTCAACGGTCTTTACTGGAGGCTGATGGCTTAGAGATGATAGGGAGTGGGCGGGGGGCTAACATGGTCTCACTTACTTGCCCTCGCTGGAAAGAAGATGAAAATTTTTTCTCTTTTCCTTGCCCTCCCCTCCCCTCCCTTTTGCCTAGGACCAAAATATAGTGTTTCCTCTCTCCCAATGAGAAGGTTTTATACATTTTTGTAAGGCAGAAAGGTGGTGCCACCTGGGGCTAGACAACTGCCTTGAGAAGAATGAGAAGATTCCATGTAGATCAGCATCACAGTCTTGTTGTGTGACCACTGAAAAAAATCACTTCTCTGAAGCTCAATTTGCTCATCTATAAAACCAGCAGAGGGAGAGGTGGGGAAAAAACCTAGAGAGAAGCAACGAAGAATGCAGCTAGAGATGAAGAATGTGAGCTCTGAGGCCAGACTGCCAGAGTTCAAATCTTATTTCTAATAACTCTGTATTCCTGGCCAGATCACTTCACCTCTTTCTGCCTCAGTTTCCTTTAGTGAAAAAGGTAGATAATGATAATATCTACCTCATAAAGCTGTTGTGAGGCTTAAATAATGAATACGTAAAGTACTTAAAACCGTCTTTTAAATGGTTATACACAGGATTTCATAAAAACAACATCGCATTGGAATTATGTTACAGAATATAAATCTTTTCAAGGATCCTCTCATTAGCCTCTCAGGGTTTAACTGATTGTCACCCTCCTGCCTTACTGTTAAGATACCTGAGATTCAGAGAGGCCGAGTAATTTTTCCAAGACCACACAGCCTGTGAATGGGAATGCAGGCCCAGGATATCTCTTTCCTATGCAGGCAGTACGGTACAGTAGAAGCTCACATGCATCTTAGGACCCCTCTCTCTCATTCTCTCTCGCTCAGTCTCCCTCCCCAATCTCCTCTCTGTGTTCAGCCGGGAGAATGCTCACTGAATCCAAGCCTTAGTTTTTCAACTACAAAATGGGGATGACACAGCCTACCCTCCTGGGATTATCTAAACCCCTGCTACTCAGAGTGGGCCACAGACCAGCAGTACCAGCGTCACTTGGACCTTGTTAGAAATGTGGAACCGCAGATCTACTGAATCAAAATCTGTACTTCAGCAAGATTCCCAGGTGATTTGTGTGTGTGCTCAAGGTTGCAAAACTCTGAACTCAAGAATGTGAAAGTGCTTTGCAAACTGTGAAGTCAGGTACACCATGGTGATAGTGACTTGACAGAAACGAATAGCAGCCGTCCCTTCTCACACTCAGTATTCCCACTGAGACTGTCATTGCTGGCCACGTGTTCAGGAGGAAGGGGAGGACAAGAAAGTGACCAAAGAGAGGTTAAGTGAATTGTCTCCTGGGAACATACTTACATGGGACACATTTATACTAAAGATTGTTGTTTCTTGTCTAGAATTCTAATTTAACTGGGTGCCCTGTATTTTATCTGTCAATATTATTTTTAAATGAATCCAGTTATTGAAGTGCAAAGTTCCTGAAATTTGGGGTATTCATTTAGCTAATAGTAGAGTTAGATGCTGGACTCTTTTGACCCCAAAGTGCCTGGACAATGGCAGATAAAGAGATCATGTTAACAACTGTCCTGCTTTATTGAACACCTGCTATTTTCCAGTTGCTTTTCTTAGATGATTATTCTTGCAATCTTGAGCCTTGTTACTCCAGGCTGTAGACCTGCTGTGCTGCTTGTTAGAAATACAGAATGTGTTGTACATTCTAGGTGTTTTGACAAATGCTTGATGTCATGTACTGGCCATTAGGATATCATAGATAGTGTCACTGCCCTAAAAAAATTCCTTGAACTCTACCTGTTCATCTCACCTTCCTTCTTTCCCTTGGCCCCATGGCAACCACTTATCTTTTTATTGTCAATACCATTTAGATTTGTTAAATTAAGAAAAAAAAAATTCTTCCATAAGGACAAGAGTATGTTTCTAATCATGAAATGGATGTAGAAGTTGAGTGACTTGTCCAAGGTCACCAAGTTAACATGTATGGGAGCTGAGTTTTCAACCCTAGTCTGCCTAATTCCAAAGTTTGTTTTTTCTAACATGACCATTCCCTTCCTAGGAGAGGAGACATTTGTATTTCTATGCTGTAAGGAAGGTGTGGAGGTATTGGTGATCGCTCCCCCTAAGAATAGTGTTGGGGGTCAGGAGGGGAGTTGGGGGTGCCAGGGAATCCACTGGCATCTGGCCTAATGAGGTTTCCAAGGATCCCCAGTGGGCACTCCAGCTGGACCCGCTGATGAATTTCCAGAATCTCCCCATCAGCTGTTTCTTCACCTCACCCAAGTCAGTTATGATTTACAAATGGGAATGTAGAAATGCTAATAATCCTGACCGAGCTTGCTAATTACCCCTTAATCAACTGCTGATGGGTCTTAGCTGCCAGCCTTGGGTGGCTGTTAGGGCTCCAGCTGGACAGAGTTAAAGGGAAGCTGGTTGTTGAAGTGTTACTGGCCTTGAAATAGGCAGCCACGGCATGTGGTGGAAAGTGGGGGGTCTTCCTTTCATTTTTCCTGCTCTACCTTTTGGCCCTGATGTTTCAGTCCGGTCACAGGTATCTTGAGGGAAGCCAACATATTTAGAGGCTGTAAGGAACCAAAAAAAGCCTGCAGTGAGCAGTAAGCAAGCAAAGGTCAGTCAATAAATGATTACCGAATCTATGGAGGATGCCATGTATTGTGTTGAGTGCTTTCTTCCTGACCCTGTGAAGATTCTGGTTTTGGAGGGAGAAGATGGAGGTAAGTTTGAAGAACATGCATGAGAGAGGAAGTCATGAATCAGAAGCATCTGCAGGCTGGCAAGAGAGAATAGAAAGAAAATGAGCATTTACAGAGCATGTTCTAAAATATTTGTTGAATAAACTACTTATCAAAAGTCAAACACTTTCTATGTAAGATTCTTTAATAAGAATCGTTGCCACAACCATTCGTGTTGTGTGTCTGGCATGAGCCAGTCCATCCCATTGAACATTCTTTTTGTTGTTGTTGTGTGAGTCAATGTCTCACTCTGTTAGCCAGGCTGGAATGCAGTAACTTGATATCAGTTCACACTGCAGCCTCAACCCTCTGGGCTGTGGCAATCCTTCCACCTCATCCTCCTGAATAACTGGGACTATAGGTGCACGTCACCACACCTGGCTAATTTTTAAAATATTTTGTAGAGACAAGGTCTTGCTACATTACCTAGGTTGGTCTCAAACTCCTGGGCTCAAGCAGTCTTCCCGCTTTGGCCTCCCAAAGTGCTGGGATTACAGGCATGAACCACTATGCCTGGCCCACAATAAGCATTCTAAGTAGAGTTTTACTATGCTTATTTCATAGATACAGAAACTAAGATTCACAGAGGTTGAGGGTCAAACTTGTGGTCACACTGCTAGTAAACAGCTCTGCTGTTTTCCTGATTGCAAAGCTTATACGTACTCTGTGACTGTGTCTGTCGTTTTATTTGCTTACACTTTTAGATGATGCAGTAAAAATAATAACTAAAGGTTAAGGAAGGAAAAAAAAACCCATGTCGTGTCAGTAAAGGTCCAGTCAGGAGAGGGAAATACATCAGTTATTTTAACAGGGAGAATTTAACATAGGGGATTACTGTCTGGGAGTTCAACAACTAAAATGCAAAAAGAGAATGCTAAGTTATCACAGGGCCAGCAACAGGAAGCAACTGCCTTAGGGCTGGGAACAAAAGAAAGAGGTTGGCTGATCAAAACTTAGAAATATCGGGTGGAGGGGTGGACATAACTGAAACAGACTCTGAGAAAAGGCACTGCCTGGTGGCTAATAGTGTTTCCGAATCCGAAGGGTGGGTTCCATTGGCCTGGGACCTGATTGTTGAGTCACTGAGGGGCCAAAGTGAGGTCAATCTGGTGAATGCTGAAAAACTGTAAAGTGTATTTAAGGGTTGCTCCTGAAAGGAACTGCTGCTGCTGGGATGAAGAGACAGTTCTCATGAACACAGACAGGAACAAGAAGTAAACTGGAACAGGAAGCAAACATGAAGAAGCAGGTGTCCTGCTGTCACCTCCTTTGGACTGAGCTCAGCAGTAACTAGCCAAGCCTAAATGTAGTTTGCAGAGTTCTAGCCCCAGCATCTCAAAGTATACATTGTTGGATAGAGGAAAGTATCTGGAATGTAGCACTCAAAGACCTGGACAACAGCAAAAGCTTTTTTTTTGAGTTGGAATCTCTCTCCGTTACCCAGGTTGGAGTGCAGTGGCATGCTCCCAGGCTCGACCTGCTGGGCTCTGATGATCCTTCTGCCTCAGACTTCCGAGTAGCCGGAACTACAGGTATGCGCTACCATGGCCAGCTAATTTTGGATTTGTTGTAGAAACAAAGTCTCTCCAAGTTGCCTGGGCTGGTCTCGAACCCGCAGGCTCAGGCAATCCACTCGCCTCTGCCTCCCAAAGTGCTTGGGTTACAGGCTGAGCCACCAAGCCCGGCCCTAATTTTTTGATTTACTGTAAAGATGAGGTCTCGCCAAGTTGCCCAGGCTGTTCTCGAACCCATGGACTCAGGCAATCCCTTCACCTCGGCCTCCCAAGGTGCTGGGATTACAGCAGCAAAAGCTTTTAACTGGTTTCCTGTTTTTCCACTCTCAACTCCCTATAATCCATGCTTATTGCAACCACATTGATTGTCTTAATACGTAAATCATATAGTCATTTCTCTGTCTAAACTTACAATGGATTTCCTTCACTTACAACAACTAAAGCTCCTTGCCTGGTTCACAAGGCCTTGCTTGATTTCCAACGTATCCAACCTTGCCTAACCCACTCTTCCCCTTGGTCACTATATCCTGGCCACAGTGGCCCTCACAGAGCTCTGTGCCACCCCACAGACTCTATATTTGTTGTTCTCTGGGTACAAAAATGTTCTCTCTAATTCTTCATTTTGCCAAATCAAGGCTAAACGTTTTTTCAGTCTCTGCCATCCAAGCCTATATGAACAGCCACATGCCATTTTTCTTACAGCATACTTTATAGTATACTTGTATACGATTTAAGGTAGGTCATGCAATCTATAATTATTTATTTAATATCTATCTCAACGGTTAGATTTGGGGGTTTATGAGAGCAGAAATCTTGCCACTTTTGTTGTCTCTTATAAAACCCTGGGTCTGGCTTTTTTTTTTACTACTCCTTAAATATTTGTTTAATGAATATGTAGGTTTTTCTCTAGCCCCTACATTGATGGCTGCTTATCTCATGTGACTCCTAGGGAACATTTAAGCTACTTAAGGGCAGGGACTACATCTTATACTGTAAGCAAAGCATAGGCACTGATGAAGTCTTGTTGTTTTTAATTCATAGAGGCTAGTTATGTACAAGGCTCTCTAGGCTATCTGGATCCTTTGGCAAATTTTTAAGTCTTTGATCTGGGGCTGTGGTCACCATCTTAGGGACAAAACAGGGAAAATGTAATCACAGCTAAGCATGCCAATCATATAGAGAAGTGCTGAAGAACATAGACTATAGATTGCATGGGTTTGAAACCCGCCCCATCACTTACACTACTCACATAAGCTTAGGAAAGTTGCTTACTCTCATTGCGTTTCAGTTTCCTCAACTCTAAATGCTAGTAATAATGCCTTTCTTATAGGGTATTGGGATGTGTATTGAGATATTCATATAAAGTGTTATTAGTAAACATGATGCTAATGGGGGAACCCAAACTAAGGCAAATATGTAGTATAGTTGTCCTCCCTTATCCTTGAGGGATATGTCCCAAGATCCCCAGTGGATGTCTGAAACCATGGATAGTATTGAACTCTACACCTACTGTTTTCTTTTATACATATGTACCTACAATAAAGTTTAATTTATATATTAGGTACAGTATGAGAGTAACAACAATAACTAATAAAAAAATAGACCAATGGTAAGAACATGCCAGCATCATTACTCTTGTGCTTTGGGGCCATTATTAAGGAAATTAAGGATTACTTGAACAAGCACTGAGATATAATGTGACAGTTAATCTGACAACCAAGACAGCTAATAAGCAACTATTGGGCAGGTAGTATGGACAGCGTGGATACACTGGACAAAGAGATGATTCATGTCCCTGGTGGGAGACTGTGAGATTTCATCACACTTCTCAGAATAGTGCACAATTTCAAAATTATGAATTGTTTATTTCTGGAATTTTCCATTTAATGTTTTTGAACTGCAAACTGAAACTGCCAAAAGTGAAAACAGAGGTAAGGGGGCACTACTGTACCATGCTTGGAAATAAGGCACCCAATAAATATTAGCACCTGCCTCTCAGCTAAATTTTCCTTGTAACAAGGAGATGCCCATATCTTCTGTCAGTCCCTTCCAAAATAGAATTTATTATGCAGTATCCCATGACCTGAAATCTTCATTTTCAATCAACATGACTCGTACGTCAGCCTAACAAGTGTAGCAATCAGTTTTTTGTTTGCTTGCTACAAGGCCATTCTTGTGTTTAATTTGAAGTTTTCAACTGTGTTGTATGTTTCTCGAGAGACACATCTTAGTCCTATGGCTACTTTTTGTCTCGCTAATGGGACCACTGGACACAAACTGGACTCTGTGGCTATCACCTGATTCTATTCTGAAACAAGATGGAAGCTCCCTCTTGATATCAACTTAAGTAGCTGAGACAGTTTTCAGTTGCAGAGAATCTAATTGCTCTAGTTAGTTTAAGCAGAACATAATTTTATTTTATTTTTTTGGTCGGGCTATGGAAAAGACTATTATTCACCAATATCCATTATTCCCTTCGTTTTAGGACTAGAGCTCCAACTCCATCCAAGTTTTAGTTGGGTATTTATTCAGCGCCTCCAGAGCAATTATATGTGTCAGTCTCCTTGCAGCTAGGTGTGGTCCTGAGGGTGTTATGGCTGATGGGATGTGTATGAAAGTGACATATGAAGTTTTAGGCCATTTTCTTAAAAGGAAGCTGCTTCCCCTCTATTTCCTCTTGCATTTCCCACATACTGGAATTTGGAACAGGGTGTTGGGGAATAACTTCAACCATGGGATTAGGGAACACTGTAAAGCAGGGCTCCCCAACCCCTAGGCCATGGACAGGTACCAGTTTGTGGCCTGTTAGTAACCAGGCTGCACAGCAGGATGTGAGAGGCAGGTGAGTGGGTGAAGTTTCATCTGTATTCACAGCCATTCCCTATTGCTTGCATTACTGTCTGAGCTCCATCTCTTGTCATATTGGCAGCAGCATTAGATTCTCATAGGAGCACAAACCCTATTGTGAGCTGCACATACAAGGGATCTAGGTTGGGAACTCCTTAGGAGAATCTAACATCTGATGATCTGAGGTGGTGATGCCAGTGCTGGGGAGCGACTGCAAATACAGATTAACATTAGCAGTGAGGTTTGACTGCACATCCCGCCCCCCAACCCATGGGAAAATTGTCTTTCACAAAACCAGTCCCTGATGCCAAAAATGTTGGAGATGCTGCTCTAGAGGGTGATAATAGGACACCAAGAAAGAAGAAAACTGAACCCTTGAATGATCTTGGGAGATAAAGCCACTGTACTGCCTGAGACTGCCTAGCAGCTTATCATTTTATTTGAGAGAGTCACAAAACTTTTACCTTGTTTAAGGGATTGTTATTTATCCTGGTGAAGCAGCTGAGACAATGTCCTAACTAAAAAAATTTACATTAAATTACTTGTAGAGTCATTGGGAGGGCTGAAGAAATGGAGTCTATATTGAGCTTTTAGAAATGACTTCAAAGCTGTGGAAAATACGGAGATCACCATCTATCTTCTTTTCTTGGACTTTATTTGAAATGGAACCTTTTGCTCCAAAACTATTGCAGCACTGCTCTGACCTGGAAGAGCCACGTTATTCCTGCTACAGTCTGTACCAACTGAATGTACACCCTGGGCCCTGTCTCCTGATCCCACAAAGCAAGTGTCTTGGCATTGATTCCTCCACTGATGGTGCTGCAGAGAAAACAAATGCCCTCTCAACTGTGCTGACCATCAGGGTTGCAAAAGCATGTCCCCTCACTTCTCTATTCTAGAATTTATATCCCTGCCTCTGATTGGCCAAATGTAAATCTCATCCAGCGCTTAGTTGCAAGAGAGTCTAGGACATATATATTTTTACCTCTCTAGCTTTCACTTACAGGGATATATACTAGAAAGAGGATAAGATGGATTTTGAGTGCCAATCTGCCATATCTGGAACAGTAGTTTTATCAGATTCTCAGGGCATATAGCTAATCAACAGATATTTTTGACTGAGCATATATGTGTCTTCCACTGTACTAAGTGCGATGGTCACCCCTGTATATGACACAGTTTGCACTCAAAGAGTCTCCTGTACAATTTACAATTCAGTGCACTAAGTTTTGTGAGGTGATTGTGTTTGAGACATGATACCCCAAAATATGGCACCTGGACATATTGAGGAAAACCCCAGAAGCAGAGAGTCACTCTGACCTTTCCTTACCCTTTTCCCCTAAAGTAGGTCATAATACTTAGGAAGGATTTTCTGACCTTCCTCTGAAGGAGGTCATAAGGCCCTCTTGTGAGAGGTGCCCCACCTATACCCAGAGGATGGGAACATTCTTGTCTTTGACACAGAGGCAGGGACACAGAGAAGAACTTGAACAAATAGGTCTTGATAAACTTTTCTTGGTTTATAAACCTTCGATCATACCCGTTTTGCCCTATCCTGTTTCTCCACGGCTGTTCACTCTTCATCAAATCTGGCATAAAACTATTCAAATTTAACTGTTTCTTCGGGTCTTTATTTCCTTATGTAGGCTTCTGCATTATATAAAACTTATTTACTGTATTAAATAAATATACTGATACATATACATAAATATATATTAAATAAACTTGTATTTTGTCTCTTGTCAATCTGTCTTTTGGTAAAGGGAGCCTCAAGCCTGTCCCTAGGAAGGGAGGGGAAAAGATATTTTTCCTTCCCTAAAGATGGAAGCCTGGAGACCTAGGGAAGGCAGAGTAGGGCTGCTTATAGAGGCGTGCATACCTGTGAGGAAGAGGAAATGCTGCTCAGGACTAAGCGTGGGCCAGAGCTTAGTCCTAATGTCAACACACTATAGTTTTTGCTTGAGGACTTTGACTCTGGGGTGAGACTTTTGGATTCCTCCCTGCCACTTATTAATCAAACCTCACAGAAGTTCATCCTGAGGTAAGGCAATGTTTGTTTGTTTGTTTTCCCCTAAAAATCTATGACTTTATATTCAACTCCTTACAAGAGTCAGTGTTTTGATTTTGAACAAAAATATATGGCATTACCTTGAAATAATAGTAATTAATTGGATACACGATGCCTTTGAAAGAAGAAGCCACTCACCCCATACAACCAGAGACTGGTGGAGCCAAAACTGTGCTTTCCTCCATTGCTCACCTCTGAGCTACTAACTAGACCATTCTTCTTGCCGCCTACTGACTGCTCCTCCCTGTTGCTCATTCCCTGAATGGTAACTAGTTTCCAAACAGTACTTTGGATGCTTAGGGCTTTGCCTTTTCTGTGTATTTTTCACTTAGCCAGCACCTTTGGCCTTAGTATCTCCTATGGTCTAAGGTAAGAACTCCTTGGTTCCAGCTCTGGGACCCTAGAGAGCCCTCCCATAATCTAGTCCTGCTCCTGGCTGGTGCCACACTCAGAATTTTCTTGCATCAGACATACTCCAGTCAGAGCACTGCAGACCCCAGGCTTGCCAACGAGTTGGGATAATCTTGTCTGCATGGGTGCATACAGGAAGCTGAATTCAAACTCTGTACCAGCTGGTCTCTTTAACCCTTGTGTATAACTCGCAACTTGATTACATATGGTTCCCTTCTACATAACTCATCAGCCTGCACTTGACTCATTCCAGCACCTGAACAAATGGGAACTGATACCAAAGGGATTCCCAAACCTTTCCCCTGCCCCTCCCTGAATTTCCAGAGCTGCCCTGATCTTGCTGGTGTTACTGGTTTTCCCACCCTCACTTGTTCCTAAATCCACCTTGGGCTTTCTCCTCAATACTATTAGAATATTATTTGGGGCCCAATGCCAGAGTGGTAGACCCAGTTCCCAGCCTCCCAGTACCTTATTTACCTAGCAGTACTGAACTGTATTAAAGGATTAATGTTCACCTTCTATATTACCCTGAGGCCTAGAATACATTTTCTTATGAAGTGTAGAAAAATAAGCAGTTCTAGGAAGACCACAAGCTAGAGGGCCAGCCTGAAAGCATAGTTGAAGAGCCTACAGACAAAAAGTTGAAGCCCTAGTTCTGGTGCTGACTTTTGACAGATGATTCCCCCACCCCTCCTGTTCCTCAGCAGTAAAATCCAGAAGTTGGCTAGGCTGCATAAGAACTTCTCAAATGTTAATATGCATATGAATCACCTGGGGATCTGTTACAATGTGGACTCTGATTGAACAGGTCCAGGGTTGGCCTGAAATTTTGCAATTCTAACAAGGTCCCAGGTGAAATGGGTGCTGCTGGGTCATGGACCATAGTCGGAGTAGTAGGGTTTATAGATGATTTCAGAAGTTCCCTCTAGCTCCTGGCATTGTGCACTGCACACTCTTGGGAACAACCATAACACCAATAGTAGGTTTAAATGTATACTTATATAAACATTTGTTAAATTGCACATATCATAGTTGGTTACAAAAATCAAACAATACAGATATATAAAAACACAGAAAGTGAAAGTGCCCCCAGAATCCCAGCCCCAAGAGAGAACTATTGTTTTTTGTTTTCAACATATTTTATTTTAAAGATGTAGGATACAATTCAGGAGTAGGTATACAAGTGGACATCATGCAGGTGAAGTTTAGGCCTCCTTTTGGCTCCTGCTTTGCCTGGTGTGAGCTCCTTGTTGATATTGTGTCCCCACCCCCAAGCCACTACTACTACTGCCACTACTATCCCACTACTGCCAATCCCTTTCTTGTAGTATTATGGTAAATGTTCAGAGTGTGCTTATGAGTGAGAATGTATGGTACTCTGTTCTTTGTCTCCGTGATAGATCACTGAGTATGATAGACTCTACATCCATCCAAGTTGCCGCGAAGTCCATATGTTTGTCCTTCTTTATGGCTACATAATATTCCATTGTGTTTATGTGCCACATTTTTGTTATCCAGTCCAGTTTCAATGGGAAGCACAGAGAAATATTCTTAATGGTGCAAAGTATTTAAGAATATGGGAACCACACAAAAGTTTATGGTGGAGAGCTGTCCCTGCTCAGTGAGCCCCCAGGGTGTTTTTTGGAAGGAGTTAAAGTTTCTTCTGTAGCTCAAAGTCATCGCAACATCCCAGGATGGTAAGTGACAAGGTGGTGATCTTGGGGTTATTAAGTGGAGGACCAGAGATCTTGGGTTGTATTCCCTCATGGGATTAGAGGCTATGGTGACTTCAGAAAGGGATCTTCACAGAACCAAGGAAGGGAGAATGAGAACACAGAGGGTTAGAAACCTGGTCACTTGGGGCTTTCCAAATAGGGGCTTTTGCTTCCTTAGTCTTGCTGTGAGGACACTGCCTACTTATTAGAGGGGAAGTTTGGCACATGTTTTCCCTAGAAAATGCCCTGTGACATCAAAGAGTGACTTTATGGAACAAAGAGGAGAATTTCTTCAGCAATGGGCTTAAGACCAATTGAGTTTTGGCTATCCAGGACAGAATCCTTAGTCCAGGGGACTCAGGGGAGGGGAAAGTTTTATCTTCTGCCGCCCCAAGCATGCAGGACCAGATGCAGACTTTTGCCCTGTGGATGTTTTCAAAAGAGACATCTGAGGCAAGTTTTTCCAGCTGCCCTCAGAACTGCATTTGACCTACCCTATGCTGGGCATGGTGGCTCATGCCTGTAATCCCAGCACTTTGGGAGACTGAGGCAGGAGGACTGCTGCCCACAAACTTGAGACCAGCCTGGGCTACATAACAAGACCTCTTCTTTACAAAAAAAAAAATTTTTTTTTTAAATTAGCCAGGCGTGGTTGTGCACACCTGTAGTTCCAGCTACTCAGGAGGCTAAGGTGGAAGGATCACCTGAGCCCAGGAGGTCAAGGCTGCCATAGCTGTGATCATGTCACTGCACTTCAGCCTAGGTAACAGAGTGAGCTCCTACCTCAAAAGAAAAACAAAAACTATTCTGGGCGGTCCTTCTTGGCTGGGCACCCCTTACTTTCTTCTCTAGTTTCCCCCTTTCCTCTGTTCTCTGGGAGTCTTGATGCACTTACAAGAGCAGTTTCCCCAAATGCTCTTTTTTGCCCCTAGACCTTTTGTAGGCTGTCTTCTTTTTCTGGAACAAACCTTTGGTCTCTCATCTCCTCCTTACAGCCTTCACTATCCTCCCCTTCCCTCTCCAAGTAAAGAGGCTCTTTTCACTGCTACTGGCATATTACACCACCCCTGTAATAATCCTACTTATACACTGTAATGTTTTTTATTTTCCACTTTAGACTGGGAGATCCTTGAGGGCGGATACACTGTCTTATTTAAGGAGTTTGCAGCCTACAGTGTACTCATTCAACATCAGTTGAGTGAATGGAAGTTCTAGGAATTTTAATCACGTAAGGAGAATTTAAATGATCTCACCTAAATATGCTTGTATAAGTTCATTTCTGGGTCATAAAGGATTTACTCCTAAAGATAAGGGCCATTGATTAATTTAACCTATGGACCAATTTTGAGAAGACAGCATGGTATAATGAAAAAGGAACTGGGCTTGAGATCCAAGGACTGAATCCCAATCTACTATTTATATCTTGTACGTTATTTGGCAAGTGCTTGACCTTTCTGGGTCCTGTTGTCTTCAGCAGGGAAAGAATGATTCCCATCATTCTCACTAGATTAAACGAGATAATAGACTCGAAAAAACTGCATTGGGATGTGCAAATGTCAGCACTTATTATGGAACATTTAAAGAAATTAAAGACTATATCAAATTATTGCCAACAGACTTGGGGAAGTCTCCATGTACAAGTGATGACGATTATTATCTCTCAGTTTCAGACACCTGTCCCCCACCACCATACTCTGTTTGGAGACACTGGGCTGAGACTCTACAAACCAAATTCCTTTTTTTCCAGCAGCTCCCTAATTTTAGGACCTGTCAACTGGGATGCTAGAGAGAGATTATAAGACAGGAACAGGAAGAAAAGACTTGCTCCTTCCTGTTGGCTTTCTGTGCCTGTCAGTGTCAGCTTTGCTTCACCCTGGCAGCAGCAGTTCCTTCCAGTTGAGCCCAGTTTGCAGTTTTTCCAGTACTTGGAGAAGTAGCCACACTACCTTCCCGCAGAGATACCAGCACCAGCTGCCGGCACACCCTCCTAAGAGGTCGCATCCCGGCTCCACAGAGCTGCTTCTTTAAGCCCAGAGACTACAGCATCAGCTGAGTAATGCCACCTTGTTAGCGATCTAACTTTCAGTGCTCTGGAGCCCCATCTTCAAGTTTCTACCTTTTTTTTTTTTTTGAGTTGGAATATCACTCTGTTGTCCAGGCTAGAGTGCAGTGGCACGCTCACGGCCACCCTAGAGTCGACCTGCTGGGCTCTGGCGATCCTTCCACCTCAGCCTGCCAAGTAGCCAGAACTACAGCCATGTGCTACCACGCCCAGCTAATTTGTTGAGTTATTGTAGAGACACGATCTCACCGTGTTGCCCAGGCTGGTCTTGAACCCGCAGGCTCAGGCAATCCTCTCACCTAGGCCCCCCTAAGTGCTGGGATTACAGACTTGAGCCACTGTGCCAGACCACGTTTCTACCTTTTAATAATTTAAGTTCTTCCTTTGTTTCCCCAGCACTAGGGGTGGTTGCTGGTTTTTGTGATTGCTAACACCTGTTACTCTTTTTGCTATTTCAGTTCTTTAGCACCTTGTCAACAATTCTTTCTATCAAATTATCTCTGTTGAAAACAACTGGTATGTTTTCTATCTTCTAACTCAATCCTGAACTACTGCATAAACTAGTACATAAGGCTAGGTTTGGAGAAGAAATAGGTGAAGAACTTGGGGAGAAATGAGCTCAAGAAACTCCAATAGTTCTTTATAAAACCCTTTGAAAAATTCTAGAATGTTTTTGGTTAAGTAGTCTCAAAGATGGCCTCCAATGATCCTTACATGCGAGTATTCATGGCAGAATTGATGAATGTCACTTCTAAGATTAGGTTATTTTAAGAGTTTACAGCATCCATCTTTGGCACTCTCTCCTGTATGGCTCACTTTGGGAAAGCTAGCTGCTAAGTTGTTAGGCAGTCTTTAGAGAGACCCACCTAGTGTGGGGCTGAGGCCTGTAAACACACAAGTGAGCTCAGAAGCAGATCACCACCTCCCTCCCCAGTATAGCCCTCAGATGAGACTGCACCCTTAGCTGACATGTTGACTACAAGCTCATGAGTGATCTTATGCAAGAGGCACTCAGCCAAACCACATGAAGATTTCTGACCCTCAGAATTAAGATAATAAATGTGTGTTGTTTTAAACCACTAAGTTCCTGGGTAACTTGTTATGTAGCAATAGATGACTAATAAAATCCCTTTTATTGAGAAACTATGGAAGGACAAAAAGGAAACGGTTTTTCAACTCTATTTCCTAATCAATGATTACAGAAAACTGATTTAATCATCAGCAGTTATATATAATTTCATTTAATTGAATATTCATTTTGTTCCTACAATTTCACTTTCTCCAAACCTTGGTTTCCATTTTTGTGAAAGTTTTGCTGTTAGAGAGGGAACTGAGGCAAGAATAAATAATGCATATTTCTAAAGAATCTCCTGACTCTAATTTACCCATGAGCAAACCCTGAGGTAGGTATTAGGTAAGGGAAAAAGTGTATATTTCAAACTCTAGATCTCATTTTTAAGGAGCTCAAAAGTTAATTGAGATGACAAGACATGGACACAAACAAGAACGCTAAGGAGACCAGGACTAATCAGGATTCTTGTTTACAAGCAGTATATTAGTCATGGCAGGTTAACTTCTTTAACAGGCAAGCACAAACTATCAGGTCTTCAACATTATAAGAAAAGTTTGTTTCTTGGCATGTAGAGACAGGAGGGACTGTGTTCTATGTATTTATTCAAAAACCAGGAGCTCAGGGTCCTCTCGTCTTGTGGCTCTGCCCTCTTCTAAGTGACTTCAACTGAATATTTCGGGAAGCTCCTGAAGTATGTCACTTCTTTCCATATTCTGTTGGCCAGAACCAAATGACCTAGAGTCAAAGAACTGCAAGGTAGGGTAGGAAATGTAGTCAGGCTGTGCACCCAGGCGGAAAAGGAAGTGAGGCTTGGTGGACACAGCAATGCCAGCCACAAGCAAACTAATTCTTGTTAAGTTTGAGAGAAAAAAAATAGATCAGAATGGTATTTGCACAGCCGGTGCTACCAGGTAGAGTGGTGAGGAGGCTATCTTGTAGAAAGGCTCCCAGATGAGGGGGTGTGGAACCTGTGTTCAGCTTGAAGGAAAGTTTGCTTCTCTCTAATGATCTCTAAGAGGAATATGCCTGTAAGAAACCCACACAAAGGTACTGTGCACAAGATCCAACAATTAGGTTCATGAACCACCATCCTAGAGAAGGTGCTACATAACTCACTAGTGAATATCAATATGATCACCTTCGAAGTACTCCCCTCGGGAAGCAATTTTGGAACTCTTTTTTCTCGGGAAGAAAAAAGAAAAAATTCTCGGGAAGCAATTTTGGAACTCTCATCCATGCTGTTGTCATTATTTGTTGAGGTCAAGTTTGCGAACTTGCCATGGTGAACTTATGTTGGCAGCACCGTACAAATAACCATATTGGAACACCCTTCCTACTCATCTGATTTGGCCCCTGATGACTTTTTTCTCTACCCAAAGATAAAGGAAATAATGAAAGGAAGACATTTAATGCCATTCAGGACATCAAAGGTAATACAATGACAGCTCTGATGGCTATTCCAGAAAAAGAGTTCCAAAATTACCTTGACGGGTGGACTAGGCACTGGCATTGGTGCATAGCTTCCCAAAGGGAGGACTTCAAAGGTGACCATAGTGATATTCAGCAATGAGGTATTTAGCACTTCTTCTAGGATAACTTCGTGAACTTAATTGTTGGACCTTGTATGCTAGGACATCCCTGATCTAACTCACAGAATCAATGAAATGACACAAGGATGAGGCTTAGAGATCAGGCAGAGCCCCATGCTAATACAAGAATAATCTATTATGATGTTACAGTTGACCCTGCCACCACTAGGCAATGTGACAAGACCCTGCTGCACAGGAACTGTGTCCTCATATGCTGAAGATGGGACTAGGTAGCTCTCTAGGGTCTCCTTTGTACTTGGTGGAGCCTTCATGATCTAATCACATCCCCACAAACCCTACCTTCAAATAGCATCAGCTTGGTGATTCAATTTCAACAATTGAATTCTAGAGGACACAAACATTCAGACCACAGCACCATCTTACTGACTGTTTTCTTGAACCACTCTCAGTATACCTTATCTTATTCTCTGAAAAACAGACACCAGACAGATCTTATTGTGTGAGAAATTTATTAGAGTAAGTGCTCATGAGAGAAAATGGAAAGGTAGCTGGGGAACCTGGGAGACATTAGACTGTGATGCAGGTCTGACTCCAACCGCAAGAGAGAGGGAATTAAGGAAGGAAAGTTGGATGGAAGTGTCTATCTGATCTGCAGTGAAGATCTAAGGGAAGTGTGGCAAAGTTGTTGGGGAGTTCTGAGCCAATGTTGCTCATCAAAGGAGTTGCCCATCTCTCATGGCCTGGCATGTCTCAATAGCCTGGAGTAAGCCGGGCACAGTGGCTCATGCCTATAATCCCAGTACTTTGGGAAGCAAAGGTGAGAGGATTGCCTGAGTCCACAGGTTCGAGACCAGTCTGGGTAATTTGGTGAGACCTTATCTCTATATTAGTCAGACAATTGGCCAGGTGTGGTGGTGAATGCCTGCAGTTCCAGCTACTTGGAAGGCTGAGGTAAAAGGATTGCCTGAGCCCAGTAGGTCGAGGCTGTAGTGGCCGTGAACTGGCCACTGCACTCCAGCCTGGGTGACAGAGTGAGACTCTGACTCAAAAAACAACAACAGCAACAAAAAACAGCCTGGAGTGCTCAGTCATGAGCCAGGAGCAGTGGTTGAAACATGCCCAGGAGCAGATGCAGTGATTGATTTTAGCACCCAGCATTGAGGGCCCTTATGTTCCATGTAGTTGGAGATCTGAGAAGCCCACTGTCATGGCCACCATAATAGCAGACATTAATTGTATTAATAATGCCCTATTTCTAACATCTATTATGCTAATAAACAATACTTCTGGTGTTAAATAGAAATGAAAATAACTGAAACATTTCTGGATTGTGGCCTCTTGACTAAATGCTGACTAAATACTCCTGCAATGTGTTTTCCTGCTTAAGGCAACTAGACATCCAGGATATAGAATAAAATATACCAACACAGGCAGAGCTCACTGAATCTACACTGAATGATGTTACAGCAAATTGGAGGCAATAGAACACAGTAGCATGCATGTACGGCACAAATAATGGAGGTGGAGCAAAATGACTAACATCTAGGAAACATTGAACTAATCCACATACAACACTTAGAAATCCACCAGGAAGTATGGGTAGTAGTATTATAGTATCTCACCCTGTCAAAATTTGATGGAGTTTTGAAGTATTATGGAAAGAAGGCTTTGATGCTATGAAACAGCCAAGATTTCCTTCTCTTTGTCAGAATATGAGTGGAAGTAAGCAGAGGTTGAAGCTGATGGTGTTCATTGTAAGAAAGAGGACTGGACCTGTGTGTGTGTGACATAGGCAGGATGTGTGGACAGGTGGCTGGATTAGGTGAGTGCTGGATGGGAAGACTACACCCATCTACCTGTGCACAGGTGTGTCACAGGTAGAGAGCCGGGAAAATACCATTCATTTAGGTGGAACTTTTGATTGATCAGCATCTGTGTCAGCGTCACAATGGGTGTTTACACTGGGCTTTCAGTTTTGAAAGACTTTTCCTATGACACATTGTCTCTTTTAATCCTCATAGTCCTGCGAGGTAGGTAGTATTTTTGTCTTCATTTTACAGATGACATTTCTAAGGCATACATAGTCATTATGAAGCCTGAATTGGAATCCAATTCTCTTGTCTCTCAGACCCATATACTTCTATCAGGTGCCACCACTAGTGAGTGCTGAGGATACAGAAGGGACTGGGACACATTCTGTGTCCCCAGAGGTCTTCTCTGTAAGAATTTCTTGAGAATATTTGAATATTTAACACTCATATATAGTACACACACACACACACACACACACACACACACACACACACGTATATTCAGGGAATTCAAGGAAGATGGAGAAAAAGTACAGATGATTGCCTTTTTCCCTGGAAGAGTTTACATGCTCAAAGTTTTGTTTTTAAACTTTTTTCTATTTTGGAATAATTTGGAATGATTATAGATAGTATAAGAGAAAAGTTGCAAAGATGACATCGAGAGTTTCCCATATACCCATTCACCCAGCTTTCTTTGATTTTCACATCTTACACAAACATAGCATTGTATATTTATCAGAACTAAGATTCATCTCTGGTGACATTATTATTAACTCCACTACAGAAGTGATTCAAGCTTTACCAATTTTCCTACCCAAGTTTTCTGTTTTAGGATCCAATCTAGGATACCACATTGCAAGCATATGTCATGGCTCTTTGGAGTCCTCTGATCTGTGACAGTTTCTTTGTCTTTCCTTGCCTTTCATTACCTTGACCTTGATACTGGCCAGGTCTTCTGTGAAATACCATTCAATTTGGGCTTCTCTAATGTTTCTTTCACGATTAGACTGAGGCTATGGGCTTTGGGGAAGAATACCCAGTGGTGATTTTTCATCTCATTGCATGATACTAGTGGGTAGAGGATATTTACATGACTGACCGCTGGTGAAATTCAACTTGGTCACTTAGTTCCGGTGGTGTCTGCCAGGTCTCCCTACTATGAAGCTACTCTCTTCCCACTCCCTGTATCTATTCATTCAAAGTGAATCACTGATTCTAGCTCACACTCAAAGGCAGGGAATGGAGTTCCACTTCCTGCAGAAAAGAACATCAAGGGATTTAGGACATATGTCAAAACCACCACAGCAATTAATACATATTTTTGAGGAGCTAGTTTGAGGTGCAAGTATATTCTTTCTCCTTAAAGTTTTACCCACGAATTTTAGCCTTCATCACTAGATCTTGCCTGAGGCAATTATTACTGTTCTAATGGTGATTTCTATGGTAATTTCTAGTGTGATTTTCTATTTTCCTCATTCTTTTTATATTTATTCTTAGAAACCTTCTGTAAGAAACATTTGACCCTTTTCTATCATTTATTTATTCAATTCATCATTTATTTATATCAGTATGACTTCATGAGTATTTATTTTGTTCCTTGGGTTATAATTCAGTACAATTGTTATTTATTGTATTGTTCAAATTATTCTAGCCTTGGCCATTGGGAGCTTTTGGGGGGGTTAGCTCCTGTGTCCTTTTTATATGCCCTATATATTTTAAACACTCTTATTTATTTTATTTTATTTTTATTTTAAAGATATGGAGTACAACTCAGAGTTAGATATACAAATGTTCATTATACAGGTACTTTTGTTGGTGAGATGTGCCCCTCCCTCCCCTGACAGTTTCCCTCAACAGCCAATCCTACCCCCCTACCCTAGCTGTTTCCCACTACTGCCAATCCCTTTCTTATAGTATTATGATAATTGTTCAAGGTCTGCTTATGAGTGAGAACATATAGTACTCTGTTCTTTGTTTTTGTGATAGATCACTGAACACTCTCATTTTTTTCAAGCTTAGTATACTCTAGGCTCATCCTGTATTTCTCTAGAATACTCTAAGCTCATTTTGTATTTCTCCAAAGAGTACTAGTTTCTTTTATTGGAGAATGGTATTTAGAATCCAAGACCTGAGCACCTAAGTTGTACTTGTCACTGGAGTGTCGCTGCCTCTAGTCCCTCTCAGTGAGCAGAACTGAAGAATGTATGTATGTTTACTAACCTATGTGCACACACATATTTATCCATGTGTATCTTTAGCTAGATGGGGGTTTATCCTGATGTTTCCTACTCCAACCTTGCACCACAGTGTTCATTCTAGCATCCACTTGTGCTTATTGGCTATTTCTTTCTCCAACAGTGAGAAGCCTCAGAGGGGTTTTGCAAACTAGATTCAGATTCTGCAATTTTGTGGGTGATGAACTGTTTCTGGGTGGAAGAAATGAGAGGTAGAACAGTTGACCAGAGAACCCATCTGTGAGTGGGCTACAGGAAACTCTGTGATCAGGACAGCCTTGCCCAAACTGTAGAACCTGTGGGAGATGGTAAAGAGTGTTGGGGGGGCGGTCCACATTTAATTTAAAACATGTATGAATGGCTCTCCAACATGAGGGCTAATCAAGGTTATTTTCTTTGCTTAATAAAAAAGCCCAGTATGGCTCTGGGTCTGAATCCCTGCTCCCCAAGATCAAGAAAGCCAGTATCACTCATTGTCGAGGGTCCCCAGCCAGGACCACAACACTCTTGAGAAAGAGGGAGGCAGTCCTGTGGTCAGGAGGGTGTCATGCAGATCACTGCCAATGGTGATCCTTCTTCCATGAATTGACAAATCCTGGTTCGGCCCTTACCTATCAGGTACAAAAACAGGAATGCTCCTTAGTACGAGCCTTCCTTCCACCCAGGAGCTTGGCTGTAAGATCCTTGACACCCCTTTCCAGGTTGTGGCCTGCTTTTTCTAGTTTTCTTCTGAGGCTCCTGCACTCAGGGCTCTACTCACTCTTGCAGCCAACCTCCATGGGATTAAAACTCCGGGATCAAGCAACTTCCTCTTCTCATCAAACCCAGCCAACCCCAGTATTTCCCTCTCCAGAAACCAGGCTTCACTGCCTTGCAGGGGTTAGAGAGACTGTCCATCAAGGCCAAGGTGTGCACTATCTTCAGGTTAACCTGTTTTATCTAGCTGAGGGACTACACACTACTGGTTACCCTTGGAGGTGCAGCTGGTCAGAATACTCCTAGCAAAAATGTTGGTGGCTTAGGTTGGAGGAGGGGAGAGGGAGATGAAGAAGCAGAGAAATTCAAGGCACATCTTCTATTGATTCCAATATTATAAGGCAGGTATTATTATCCCATTTCCAAAGGTTGAGTAACATACCAGAGAACACAACTCCCTTGGAGGGACAGCTCGGATAGAGCAGGTCTAGAATTAGAACCCAGATCCACACAACTCCTAAACCTGTGATCTGTTCATAATGCTGCACTGTCTCAGACTGGTTCTCTCCAGTGACCTGCTAAGAATATGGAGCTGGCTAGGGCTGGAGATGACTGGCTCTGGGAAAGTAGGGGAGTAGAATCCCAATAAAAGGGAGGTTAGTGTGTGTGTGTGTGTGTGTGTGTGAGAGAGAGAGACAGAGATGGGGGTGGGGGCAGCCAGCAAGGCATCCCTGACCTGTCTGGCCCTCGTATCACTTTTCTTGTTCCCTTTCAGAATACACATGTTGTACCCAGTAGTAATCTTTTAAAAAATTTGAATTTGATCAACTCAGGACTCCTGCAGCTTCCTCAATATCGTCACTGAGAAATGAACCCCAAGGGTTTCTCATTGCACTTAGGACAAAACCCCCATTCTGCTCATGGAAGGGCTCTTGTGATCTGGTCCCTACCTCCCCCTCGAACTCACTCACCCCTTTACAGACTGTTCTCTGGCCTACTCTCTCTTCTGTCATTTCCCTCTCAGCAGCAAGCTCTTTCTCACCCCAAGGCCTTCTTGTCTGCCCACCTGGGACTCCCTAACCCTTCTTTGTACCTGGATAATGCCTATTCATTCTTTAAGTCTCAACTTACCATCCCAAGAGATGCCTGTCCTGAACACTTTGTTTAATTCCATTCCCCTGCCCGCTTTCTTTTCCTCCCAAGCATCTAGCACAATTTAGAATCATGTATTCAATTTTTTAGGAATTGCCATCTCCTCCCATAGGTTGTAGAAGCCTTGAGAGCAAAGAGTGTGTCTATCTTGTATTTTTATGTCTATCCCTGGCATCCATCGTGGTGTCTGGTACATAGTAGGTACTTATGAAATACATGGTGTTCAGAGGAATTAATGATGAAAGGCACGTGTAAAGCACATTATCAGGAACCTTTTACAGATCTTTGTAACCCTGTTCCCTGCTAATGGATACAGCTGGAGTACCATTCTCAACAGTGAATGCAGAACCCCCTTACCCCAATTCTCCATCACTGAGAAGGCCCTGACCCTGTGGGTCGGCTGGGTGCAAAGCTCCCGTGGCTGTGGAGACAGGCTGGGCAGGTCCAGTGGCAACCTTGCAGCCACCTCAGAGCAAAAAAGTAGTCTGGGGGGAGTGGGGAAGGGCTGCTGAGGAGCAGGCCTCCTGTGTCCTCATCAGACTGGAGCGCTCCCTGTCTCTTTTTTCCTGCTGCAGATAGAGAATCTGCCCTGTGCAATGCCCATGGAGTGGCTGCTTGTTTTGGTGTCTGTGCTGCTAGGCAACCAGCCTGTTTTTGCTTATTTACCTCCCCTGGGCCGTTTCACAACACTTTGTAATAGGCCCTGCTCTCTCTGGTGCACATCTGGTTTGGATTGAGCCTGTCAGAGCCCCCTCTGCAAGGAGAGCTAGTACTTTCCCCAGCAGTCACCAAGATGGCCCCCCAGGGCTCTGGCCGCTCCTTGTGCTGGACCCCTGAGGCCCACCCAGCCCCATTTTCCATCCACACCCCACCTCCTACTCTTTTCCAACAGTTTACCCATTTCAAAGCCTGGAGGGGAGAAACTTTGAGAAGGAAAATAGCGACAAGGGTTTAAGGAATATTGGGGAGGGGAGGGGGTATTTAGAGAGAACAGGCTCGGTGGCTCAGTCTGTAATCCCGCGACTTTGGGAGGCTGAGGTGAGTGGATTGCCTGAGCCCGTGGGCTCAAGACCCATCCGGGCAACTTGGCGAGACATCTCTACAATAAATCAAAAATTAGCCGGGCGTGGTAGGGCGCGCCTGTAGTTCCAGCTACTTGGAAGGCGGAGGCAGAAGGATCGCCGGAGCCCAGCAGGTCGAGGCTGCGGTGGCCGGGAGTGACCACTGCACTCCAGTCTGGGCTACAGAGTGAGACTCCAACTCAAATAAAAAGAAAACAAAAAACAAAACAAAGTCTGAACTCCAAATCCCAAGGGTCCCAAACCCCTGATCCCCTACAGAAAGGGGAATTGACTTACCCAAGGGTACAGAGAGCAACAGACCCAAGACTAGATTCCTTGCTATCACTCTCCCTCGCTCTGCAGCCTTCCTAACAAGACCGCCTTGCAGATGGAGTGGATTCTACTGGACATTATTGAGTTTGAAAGAAATGGTAGGTTTGCCCCTTTCTTACCTGACATTTCTTATGGGATTTCTGTAAAGAGCCAAAAGAGAATCAGAGGGATGGTAGGTGTCCTTTTAGAGACAGAAAGATCATTTTTTATTTCTTTACCCACCTACATAGGATGCACTGACCAAAGCAGGGCACGGTCAAGGGCGAGTGAGTGAAGCAGGGTTGGGAACGAACATGGAGGTCTGCTGTCTGCAGCTCCCTTCCCTGTGATTCTTACAAACATGGTCCCCACACAGGAAAATCCAAAATCCTGATGATGGCTTACAAGGCTCTCTGAGGCCTGGGCCTGTGACCTCTCTGATCTTGTCCTCCTCTCCTCCCATCCTGGTACAGTCAGCTTCAGCTATTTGTGCCAAGAGAGTGAAGAAAAGGGTTTTCGTGGTGTGGAAGCAACCAGTAGCTGGGCACAATTCAGTGAGCAGAGTGACAGCGGGGTCAAATACCCTATTTTCTCTGTCAGCCAGGCCTCACTGGACAGCAAACAAAGTGCTCACAAAACGCAAACCTTCTTCTTGTTCTCCATAGCACTTATCTGCCCTTGACGTATGGTTATAGTATTTGTTTATTGTCCATTTTCCTCACGAGAATATAAGTTCCTTGAGGGTACAGTCTTTGTTCAGTTCATTGTTAAATGCTTGTATCTGGAACAGTTTTGCATGAAGATTGGGCTCAGTAAGGATTTCGTGAATGAATGTGTGAATGAATAAATGAATGAATGAATGAGTCTGTTTTTCCTCCCACGTGGATTTTTTTTTTAATACTTACCTCTCACCTACAAGATAAAATGCTGATCTATTGTTTTAGAATATAAATCCCTCTTCAGCTCTTAGTTCCAGGTCACTATAATTCTGCTCATGTTTGAGCTTTTGGAACACATGCTGTCGTCCCTCTGCCTGGACTGTCCCTTCCAGTCCAACTAGGTATCTTCTGGTGGGATTTGATCTGGTCACTTCTAATGCTAAGGATGGACCTCTTGGCAATTTCTGGATACCTCTCTGTGGTTTGTGGTAATGGTGATTGTGACTTGTCAGGCTGCTCTACATTGATTAATTCTAAAACCTGATTCTGATCATTTATTTATTGGACAATGAAGAGTAAAATAAAAAGCCAGTAGTGTAGAAAAGAATGCAATTAATGATGGATAAGGGGGCCAGATGGCCAGTTGTGTTGCATCTGAGAGCAGTCCAAGATCTCTGGCCTCGAAGGTTTTCTGCTGATCCTTTCTCAGGTTTTTTTGTTACTTGTTGACCTTAGGCGTGGACCTCTTGAAGTACAAGGGTGTAGAGTGGTAAGCAAAGCAGAACTCTCAGTTTATTTTTTCTCCTCATCTCCCCCAATTACTCACAATGAATGATAAGACTATCCATTCATTTTCTTAAGACAAAGTCCCGAGACTTAGCTATTGGTCCAGATTCCATCAACCCCTAGACCTAAGCAACCGGCAATTCCTGTCCAATCTACCACCCTGATACAACTCAAATCCAGCTTCTATCGGTTTCCATGGTCCACATCCCAGCATTCTTGTCTACACTGCCGTCTCTTTATTTTACTCTTCATTGTCCAATAATTGATCAGAATCAGGTTTTAGAACATGTCTGATCATTTGTTCCTTTGCTTAAAACTACCCAAATGGCCTCCTGTTGCACTTAGGATAAAAACCCAACTCTTTGCCTTGGCCCCAAAGGCCATGATCTGGACCCTGCTGACTTCTCCAACACTAGTCCATACCACTTCTCTTCCTCCCTTTTCTCACCAGGCCCTGCCACACCAGCCCTCTTTCTGTTCCTTGAACAGATTGACTCATTCCAATGTTGAACCTTTGTGTCATCTGCCTTCTCCTCTTCCCTCAAATCTTCACATGGCTGACTCCTTCTGGCCATTCAGATCTTGACTTAAATGATAGTTTTTCCAGGAAGCCTTCCCTGACCACTCAGTTTAGAGTAACATGACCCCACGGCCCTCCATACACAGAGTCATGTTCTCTTATATCATCCTGTCTTAGGTTCTTCCCAACATGTATCACCAGATTTTCTGTTTGTTTGTAGCCTATCTTCCCTCAATTACAGTGAACTCTATAAAAGCAGGAAACACTATCACCCCAGCACCTAGAAAAGGCCTGATATTATATATATACTCATTTTTTTTTTTCTGAAGAGACAAGGTCTTTCTGTGTTGACCAGGTTGGTCTTGAACTTTTAACTCCTGGCCTCAAGTGATCCTTCCACCTTGGCTTCCCAAAGTTCTGTGATTACAAGTGTGAACCACCATGCCTGGCTCAAAATTCCTTGTTGAATGAATTAATGGATGAGAAAATAGTAGCCTTAGCATGGACCGAGAGTCAGATATCCTGTGTTCAAACCCAACCTGGCTGCTGTCAAGCTATGTGACTTTGGATATGTCATGTCTGGGCTGTGGGCCTCCATCTCAACATCTGTAAAGTGAGATATGATTTAATAATCCTTAAAGTCCTTTCCAGCTTCCAGATACTCTGATTCTATCAATCTTTCAGTATTGTTGGCTATAAAAAGCTGTCAAAGATGGCGATGACAGCAATGACCCAACTATAGTTGATAAATTATTTTTTTAATTCCTTGCAGCATCCCAGGTTACATGAGTTATTTATGATTTATACTTAAGCTACATATTCAAAAAGTATTTGAAGCAGCTCAAGTTTCAGGTCCACTTCCCCTGGAAGTCCTTACTTGCATCATTTATACGGGGTGAAGAATAAATGCTCCCACATAGACTGGTGATTAGAAATGCACTCTCATAATTGCAAATGATAGAAGCCCAACTCAGTTCATCTATAACAATGAGGGAAGTGTCTTGACAGCTCATAGGATCCAGAGAACAACCGAAGAACCCAGGTGCTGGAAAGGTATTGACAGAGCTGGGCCACAGGCGCTGCTGGAACCAGAGGCTCAAGCCCTGATAGCATTCCCTCCAACTTCAGCTCTCTTTCTATCGGTGTGTTGGCTGTATTCTCCTCTCTCAGCATCACCTGGCTTTTTCCACATAGTCCTAGCATAGTATTTATCATACTCAGTCATAACTTGTTTGTTTGCTTACTTTCAATCTCTCTCAGTACAATAAAGTTCATTGAAGGCAACTACCTATGCACGTATTAATCTCTACATTCCTTGCATCCAGTGCAGTACCTGGAGCTTAGAAGGCACTCAATAAATGTTAATTAGATGCATAAATGGTAGAAAACATAACCACCAACTTCTCTAGTGTTTAATACCCAACAACTTTAGTTACTGAAAAAAAAAAGAAAACTAGTAAAGCTCTCTAGGGATCCACTCAAAAAAGAAAATGAATGAATGAATGAATAAATAGTAAATGAATAAAATCTAGTGGAAGAGACTTTTTTTTCCCCAACTCGGCCATATGCTTATCCTTAAGCCACACAATAGTAAGCATTGAACATGAATATCCGTGTGAAATGAGGGAGGAGAAACTTCTAGGAGTCGTGGGAGGACATCCCAGAGGGTCAACACACTCACAGCAGTTGTTGTGAAGATCAAATGAGTCATTGCAGAAGAGGGTGCTTTGAAAAGCTATTATGAAGTTGCCATTTTTGTAGGTCAAAATTGATCAAATATTGGTAATTTTGCATATTTCAACTTGATGTAAGATGGATGTAAGCTGTGACTAATTTGATTATATTTCAGCAGAACAAGAAAGTATACCATGTTTCTAGATGGAGGGTTAAGTTGACTCCTTTTTATAACAATGGTAGTCGAATTAGTTTATCATGTGCCAGCTTTGCAGGGAACAGTGCTAAGTGTATTACATGGATTATTTCCTTTTTTCTTCCAACACTTCCATCAGGTAGCCACTATAATTATTCCCTTTCTGCAGTCAAGGAAATGGAGATTCAATGAGGTTAAGTTGTTTGCTCCAGATGACATAGTTCAAAAAGTGGCAGAGTCAGGATTTGAACCTAGGTTTCTGGGATCTAAGGCTACTCGTTAAACTATGTTAGGGCAAGAGTCAGAAGTCCAGCTCCTCCATGAAAGCTAATCCACTGCTACCAGGAAGAATTACTTTTCTTTACCTGTAAATCTTCAGACCAGCATTCATTCTGCCTCCAAGTCATTTGCACAGCATTGTAACTAGAAGAGTATCTGTCATTCATAGCCAGACACATCTCCTTGAGGGCCTGTCTTACTCATCTTTGCCCTCTAAATGAGCCTTGTATGCTACCCAGCACATGAAAGGTACTCACCAAAGGTTTATTGAACTGAGTAAGGTGAGCAGAGGACAAAAAAATGGTTTGCTATCACTGAAGGATGTAGTCTTTGGTCTGCATGTTCAGGGTGGTTCCCATGGAACAATGGGAATAGGAGGGACAAATACAAAACCATAGCAATCATTTGTTGAGAGTCTATTAAGGTTCAGGAAATTTTGTCCATTACCTCTAGTGCAGGTAAGTGGCGGTATCCCCAGGCCTTACCACTTGAGAGCAGCAGACCGTATTATTTCCAGCGACTGTAAATATCTCCTGTGTGATATCAAAGCTGGGCCATGAAGTGTGTTTGCTCTAACTAGGGTCATACAGAGCATTGAACTGAAAAACTGTCCTAGCTAGAATTTCACAGAATTCCATTCTGGGTGGACCCCTAATTTCTCCTAAATGCAAACCCCACCCACACTCCAGAGCCCTACAACTCTGTCAAACAAATGCTTGACTTGATTTTGAATGTGAACTTGATTCTGAGCCATGGAATTTCAGAACTGTGCCTGCAAGTCTGGAATTTAAATATCAGCCTTCCCGACCTGCATAGCTTTGATCTCCCAAGTTGACACTCATAAGTATTGATAACACGACTGGAATCTCAAGCAAGAGCACCAGGTCTGTAGCCCATGACTGCCAAGTGTGTGCATGTGTGTATAGATCTCTGCTGAGATAAAAATGGACTTGGGTTATGCAAGTGCTTATCTGATGGTTGTTGGGAGGCCTGCACACAGGGCAGAGAACCAGAGCTCACTTTCATGCAGCCGATCTTGCTTGCTTTATTCTATAGCACAGACTTAAGAGTGAACTATAGGTGAACTCTGGCATGACCAGACCATTAAAATATGGCTCGACCTTCCTTAATTTCTTTAAGTCTGCTTTCTCACTGGGGAGTGACTGCCATGACTAGCTACTATTTGCCAGATATCTATCTTGTGCCGAGAACCTTAAATGTTTATATCATACTAATAATGATATATAAAACTTATGTATGCCAAGCACTATTCTATTAGTTTTACGTATATGTCATCTCATCACACAACAATCATATAAAGTTGGTACTACTATTACCTGCATTTATCAGATGAAGAAACTGAGGCACAGAGAGTTTCATTAGTGAAGGTCACCCTGCAAACAAATGGCAGAGCTAGAATTTGAACCTAGGTGGTATCTCTTTCCATCTCCTTAGGAGCTTGGTGAGGGGTATAGTCATTTAACAGAGAAGAAAAAGGAGTTTAAGTAACTTGCCAAAAGCCACCACAGCCTGTTAACAACAGAACCAAAATTCAAACCCAGGTCAAAATTCAATACCATGCTTTTAAAAATACACTATAGAGGACTTATTTTTGATCAGCGTGTTTTTGTACAGTTCTATTTTGTACAGCCTGTGAGCCTAGAACAATTTTTTCTTTTCAGACTAGATCAGGCGCATTCAGGGTGATAAGTCTGTAGACAATTTTTATATTTTCAAAGAGCTATTTTTTAAAAACAGGAATAAAAGAATACGCAACAATGATCATATGTGACCTTACGAATCCCAAAAGATTTACTATCTGGCCCTTTACAGAAAAAGTTTGCTGACCCCTCCACTATACTGTCTGCTTTCCCTATTGGTCTAAAGTACTAGGACCAAATAAAACAATGGAGACACGAATGCATGTATATAATTTTGGGATGTTATCTCCCCTTCGCTGGGCCCCAGTTTCCTTATGTAGAAGGAGAATTCAGAGATCTGTAAACCTTCTTCCAGCTCTGATCTGTCCTAATAGAAGGTGCTGTCCTGCTTCAGTACTAAAGTGAGATATTGCTTTTTCTATTCTCCCTCCCATGTTATTATCCTGTCACCTACCTTATTGCAAGGAATTTAGACATAATTATACTTCAATGGTGGGAAAAGCATAACCCCCAAAATAATCCTTGGAAGCTAAAAAATTCCCCACCTCCAAATCATCACCCCTGTTGTAATGTGCCTTGAACACAGACACCTTTGTCTTTACTTGTTGTGCCAGCCTCTTAGCATTTCAAGTTGTTAATTTCCTAGTGTCAGGTACACATACACTTTCCCCTTTTAGGATCCATTTCTTCCCTCAGGCATGGTCTCCCACATGTTCTAAGAACAAAGGCAGCTCCTTCTAACCTTCCGATCTTTTGTTGCCTCTCTCTCTCTCTCTCTTTCCCCCCCTCGTGTGGTCAAGACAGCCTTGCCCTTTTACAGATGTGCAATCTCTCCCAAAATTCTCTTCACTGCCTCTCTCCACCCAAAAAGAAACCCAATCCAGAACTTTCCCCAAGATACCATGACCTCACTCTGATCTTCAGCACCAGGCCAACTCTAGGGCTGACCAGGGACCATAGCTGCTCTATGCGTGCCCTTGAAGGGATCAAAGACAAAGAGAAGTAGATGCAGGGCCATGGAGCCTGAGCGTCTGGTTTGCCTTCATCTTACTTGGGGCAGGGTAGGCTCTTATCTCTTCAGATCCTCGCCCTTGTCTCTCCAAGATGGTGGCAGCAGACTCCCAAGGAGATCTCTGCCTCTAGACCTTCCCCCATCCTAAAATCATTCACCACTCAGCAGTCAGAGGAATCCCCTACTTAACTGCTCTTAGTGGTCCTTGGCACCTGCAGAATAGAGTTCCCTGCCTTAGCTCCCCATGAGCCAGTCCCTGCCTCTTTCTCCAATCTCATTTCCATTTCCTGCTCTTCTGTCTCTCATTCTCCCATACCTTTGCTATACCAAGTGCTTAGAATAGTCCAAGCATTCCAGACAATAAGACTTTCAGTGGACTGCCCTTCCTCAACTCTGCTTTCCAGGAAACATCTGCATATCTTTCCAGTCTGAACAGAATATTTTCGTCTGCCCCCCTCTAGATCCATATGTTACCTTTCTTCATCTGCTGAGTTTGGGGGTTGATCTGGGGATACTGACCCAGTGGGTTCTTGAACCTGCTGCTTCTGATTGGGTTTGACCAGCCGGGAAGGCTCAGGAGACCAGATGGAGGAAGAAGAGGGAGAAAGAAGAGGGAGGCGGGGGTATGTATCTCTTTGATTCTCCCTTTGCAAAGCCACTGGATCTGAACATATCCCTCACTGTTCCTCCTAAGGTGATCGGCTCTGCAGAACTCTCTATCCTCTTGTGAGAACATTTCAGCAGCTACTAAGCTCCTGTGTTCTCCCTTGTGACTGTTCTACGTCTGCACCTTTGCAAATAAGCCCTCCTTAAAATATGCTGTTTCCCGGGAACTGTCAGTGGGCTGTTGAGACCCTGACTAGTGTACAGGGTGACCTAGGACGAACCTCTGGGAGCTCTTTCTAGGCACCTCTGTCATAGGTCCTGTTAAGTCACCTGCTGCTACTTTGCTCTCTGACTTCCCCACCAGATTGCCTCGTTTCACCTTGTCTTGTAGATGTGCAAGGGGCTCACCCACATTTAGTGAGCAGCTACTATGCACTAGGCCATGGCCTAGGCACTGCAGATTCAGAGCTTAATAAATTGTCATTTCTGACCTTCCAGATCCCTGACTTTAGAACAAGAGATTCTTTACTTTTTGAGTTGGAGTCTCACTCCGTCACCCAGGCTGCAGTGCAGTGGCACACTCATGGCCACCCCAGCATCAACCTGCTGGGCTCAGGCGATCCTTCTGCCTCAATCTTCCAAGTAGCCAGAACTACAGGCATTCGCTACCATGTCTGGGTAATTATTTATTTATTTATTTATTTATTTATTATGGAGACGAGGTCTCACCATGTTGCCCAGGATGGTCTCAAACCCACAGGCTCAGGTCATCCTCTTGCCTTGCCCCAGAACAAGAGATTCTTGAGCTCCACTTGGCATTGTGGCTATGAGCACAGGACCGGTTAGCAGTGTGCCCATGCTCAAATTCTGGTTCCACCAGTGACGAGCTGTGAGATCTGGGTGAGTCATCTCTTAGCCTCAGTTTCCTCACAGGTAAATATAAATCAGAGCAGCTACTCAGAGGATGGTTGTGAGAATTAAAGTAGTTAGCATAATGCCTGGCACAGACTGGGCACTCAATGAGTGGCTGTTACTATCATTGTAGGAGGAGGTACTTAGATAACGTACATTAAATAAATGAATAATTGAGTGTATTATCTCCTTTGGTTTCCATAGCAACCCTTTTCCACTCTTCCCCACTATATACCTTCCTTTTCCTATTTCACAGATGAGAAAATTGGAAGTGAATGGATGAATATTCAGTCCACTTGCCTGCTCTGTCTCCCATCTCCTCCCAGTGACCGTAGCTAGGCTGTTTGTCCAGGGAGCTGGGAGCTCTGGGCCCTGGAAAGGGATCTTGGCCCTCTCTCTGACTTTCCAGTCCCAGAGGACATGTGCCAATAGCTTACCACAATCTGCCCTGTGCCTGACCCAGTCTGGGTGCAGGTGCTCCTGGAGTTTGTAAACACAGAGGTCAGCCGGGCTCGACCGCCTGAAGCCCCAACTTCCCAGAACTAGTGGCCCCAGTTCCTGTTTGCTACTGCTTTTTCTGTAACACCGTTGCAAGCCCCATTGCTCCTTCTGGTAAGCTCAGGGCCCAGGAGGAAGGTTCTACTTTCATATTCGCTACCACACCCACAGGAGGGAGATTTCTCAATGTGGAGGGGAACTTTATAAGACTAACTTCAAGTCTGTACCTTAACACTTCAGGTTTTTCAGGAGACACTTAGTCTCTTGCTGAAGCTTCAGAAGGGCAGTCCTTCCAACAAAACTTAAAACTGCCCCAGAATAAGGGAGTCCCCGATCCCTGCAAAGCCCTTACCCTGCATTTGGCACGCGGGACATACACTCTTGTGTGTTCCCCCCAGTGCCCGAGTGTGGTGGGCATGGTCCCTGATGGACAGCCACGGACTGAGGCGCACAGCAATGAAATGCCTAGTGTTGGGATGTTTGAAGGACAAAATCTACAGCTTTCAACTTTAGAAACTGAGTTGGAAATCGCCACAGAAGTCCCCAAAACGAATCTTTGCTGTTTCTGTGCCACGTGCACAGCTATCTTGCTTTGCTTCCTGTATCTGCATGTTGTGTCCATATCTGTCTGCCCTACGTGACTGTCCCTCCTTCATGATGGAGAAAGTGACTCACTCATGCCTTCTTCCTGGTCCCAGCAGGAAGGGATGGTGGTCCGAGAAGCTGAGAACAGACCACTGTGCCAGGTGATAGGAAGTCATTCCAGGGGAGATGTGGGGCCAGGTCATGTGGGTCCCAGCAGGTCATTGTGAGGATCCGGGATTTAATTCTAGGTGCAAAAGGAAGTCACTGAAAGCTTTTGAGCAAGGCCTTTACTCAATGTTATAAAGGGACCATTCTGGCTGTAGTGTGAAGAATAGACTGGAAGGTGACCGGAGGAAGCCCAGTTAGAAACCGTCACAGTGGACCAGGCAAGAGTCAGAGGCAGCCCTTCAGGTCTGTGGTTCTGAGCTTGAACATCAGAATTATCTGGGGAACTTGTTAACACACGGTGAAATGGCCCTACCCCCTACCAGGTCTGGGTGAGGCCTGAATGTTTGCGTTTTTCTCAGGATCCCACATGAGGCTGCTGCCGCTGATCCCCAAAATCACTGCTTTAGAGAAGGAGAGAGGAAGGTAACCATGAGTAAGACACATTCTTATTCTCGAAGTGCTTTCATTTCCGTGAGCACTATGTGAACAACGCAACATAGTGGATGCATGTCTATTGTGGGAGCCCAGGGAGGAACATATCCCCATCCCCAGTGTGGGGGTGGAGGAGTGGCTCAGAAGAAGCTTCTGGAAGAGGCAACTCTTGAATGGAGTTGCACTTGGAGTTGTACTAGCTAAGTGGCAATTAACCAGAAAAGGAGATCCCCGGGAAGGGTAGGAAGAAGAAGGCTTTCAAAGCAGAGGTCACAGCTTGAGCAAAGACAAGGAGGTGAGAAATAGCAAGATATGTATGAGCAACTGAGAAAGAGTCCAAACGAGAATGGTGTACCTAAAAACTACATCATTAAGGGCTTCAGATAATGAAGTTTGGACTTTATTCTGTGGAGTAAAGTTTGTAAATTTGGGGGGGAGGGGATGGTTGGTTGGTCATATATCTTTCTGAGACTCTGATCAAAGCTAATGTCCACACTAGCAGAACTAGGGTGTCCATGTCAGGGTGTTCACATATTCCCTAAAGTGTATCTATGAGCTTCAGATAAAAAATCTCTATACTGGATGATGAGTTTTAAAAAGAGAGGCTGCTTAATTTGATTTTTGTTTTAGAAGGCTCCCTCAGTGGTCATGTAAAGAGTGGATTTGGGCAGAGATTAAGTGGGCAAAGAAAAGCTGGGGTCCCAACAGCCTAAGTGAGAGATAATACGTGGAAGTGAAGATGGGGGACCAGGGGAACACCTGCGGGCACATGTTCAGTGGGTATATGTCAAGATCATACTCACTTTTTAGCAAGGTCACTCTGTTCAATTTAAAAAGCATCACCTGAGAGCTTGAGCTCAGAGGCCTTCTCTGTACGGCTTGAGTACAGGCGATAGGCCATGCAGGCCAGTCAACCAGGGATGAGTAGTCCCACCCTCACCCCACATACTGGAATCTGCTGGCCATCGATCAGTTGGGGCCCAGATATTCCATGCCTCTGAGGGCTGGAAGCCAGGGACGTGAGGGAAGGCAGCACTCTGACAAGCTGGGGAGAGGCCACGAGGGCTGAGTGGGGTGGTGAGTTCCTGGGAGGCAGTCGAGGTGTCATTCCTTCCAAAGATTTCACAATAGCCCTAGGAAGCAGACAGAGCTGAGATGATTATCTCTGTTGTACAGATGGGAAACTGAAGGCCAGAGAAGGTAAGGAGTTGCCAGAAGATGCGTAGTGAGTACCAGGGCAAAACTGGGACTAGAACTCCAAGAACACTCAATTCCTGTGTCTGGGTCTTGCTTAAGGCTGACCCTGGTGCAAATTCTGTCTTGGCCACTCTTGGCAGTTCTAAAATCTTTTAATTATGTGGTTGTAAATTACCGAGTTCTAGCAAAAGGCTCTCTGTCTTTCCTTCGGGTTTTGTTGATACCACCTTTTCGCCCCAAGGTCTTATCCTTGACCACCTGTGAAGTTTGAAGCCAGCCATCTGGCCTCTCTGGCTTGAGTTTTCTCTTCATCTCTAAAACAAGAGGGTTTTTCTAAATAGTCCCGAAATATTTTTCTTCTTTGAATTACAATGGTTCTGTGACAGCTTCTGAGACTTCAGATTCTGCCTAGCTTTGAAATGACCACATGGTTCTCACTAGCCCAACTCCTTTTATATATAGCCACCAGGGAATAATAGCAACAATAAGTAAAGTCTTTTATTTCTTGCCCATGGGCCAAGCACTGATCTAAACACTTTGAAGACTCAGAACAACTTTACAAGGCAATTGATCTTATTGCCTCCATGTTATAGGTGAGAAAACTAGATACACACAGAGAGATTACATTACTTTATGGAAGGCCATACAGCTAACAAGCTGTGGAAGCAGGGTTCAAACCCGAGCCACCTGCTTCAGGGTCTATGCTCCTTATCCCCAGAAGCTGAATAGTGAGGGGCTAGAGTGCAGGGAAGGTATGGAAGCAGCCAGGTAAGCTCTCTGTGCCAAGAGGCTCACTACTGCTCAGAGGCAGAGTCTATCGTTATATGCATTTTGCAGAGTTTGCTATGGCATGATACCTCCTGCCACCTGCAGGGGAATACACTTCTAAGAAGTCATCTAGTGACTTGTAGAAGGAGTTGCCAGATTTAACAAATACAAAGACAGGAGAATGCCCCTGGGCCCAGCCCAAATCCTCATCTGGATCCAGTGGCCTAAGAAGTTTGCCTCATTCTGTAGCCACCAGGCCTGCGTACCTCACCACACCAGTTTGAACCTCCACTGCCTCACCAGATTCTAAATGTCAAAAAACAAAGTGTCTGCATGATGAATCTGAGGAAATCAGGAACTGTGGGCAGCCCGGGCTCTCTAGATGAGACCACCTTTGAAAGGCTAACGGAGATGCTAGATGCCTTAGCAGAGTTTTTTGAAGACCTTGCAGATAAGCCTTACACATTTAGGGACTACAGTGTCTACTTTGGGAGTGGTGTCTTAGCAGTTAAACTGGGTGGAGATCTAAGAACCACGTGATCCACAAGCAGATTCCAAACAAGCAAATCTGGTTATTATCCCTGTCCAGTGGACCCGAGCGTTATGAGTGGACTGGGAAAAACTGGTGTACTCCCATGATGGCATGTCTCTCCATAAGCTGCTGGTCACAGTGCTGACCAAGGTCTTGGAAGCCAAAATGGACTTGTCTTCCTTGGTCCATTCTGGAAAAGATGCCTGATCCTCAGCCTCATTTCAAAGACACTGAAGGCTATCAGGTCAAGACTCCAACTTTGTTCTGCTGCTGAGGTTTGTTTGTTTGTTTGTTTGTTTGTTTTCCTTCCCATTTCTGCTTTCGAGGACTGTTGTGTTGTGTGTAATAACTCTGTGAAAAGAAAGTGTTGCTTCCCACTCTGCCCCCAAGTTCTGAGTTTTAGTTTCTGAAGAGGTTTTTTTTTTTTTACTTTATTGTCTGACTTCCTCCCTCACATCATACTCCTTAGCTTTTATAATGTTTTCCACCTATACCTTAATATAATAACCTTACCAAAAAGAAGAAGAAGAAGAAGAAGAGCTGGGCACGATGGGAGATAGAGGCAAGAGGATTGACTGAGCCCAGGGGTTCAAGACCAGCCTGGACAACTTGATGAGACCTCGTTTCTAAAATAAATCAAAAAACTAGCCAGATGTTGTTGCACATGCCTGTAGTTCTGGCTACTTGGAAGGCTGAGGTAAAAGGAGTCCAGCAGGTCGAGGTTGCAGTAGCCATGATTATGCCTCTGCACTCCAGCCTGGGTGACAGAGTGAGACTTCGACTCAAAAAAATAAAATAAAATAAGAAAAAGGAAAAATTTCAGGAGGGGAAATGATTTGTCTTTATTTTTCATTTTTTGAAAGATTTGCTGTAAAAAGTACAGGAAGAGTGACTGGCCAACCTCACCATTCTGTCTCAAAATGAGACTCACTAAAGGGTGGCCTTACAAATGTTCCTAGGCCTCTTTCAAAATGTAAGCACTTCTGAGCGTTCTAACATCTAACTGTCAAAAGTAACTCCCATGGTGTGGTGGCTCACGCACTTTGGGAGGTCAAGGCAGGAGGATTGCTTAAGCCCAGGTGATCAAGACCAGCATGGGCAACATAGCGAGAACTCGTCTCTACAAAAAAATTAGCCAAGTATAGTGGCTGTAGTCTCAGCTACTCAGGAGGCTGAGGCTGAAGGATCGCTTGAGCCCAGGAGGTTAAGACTGCAGTGAGACATGATCATGACAACTCAGATGAGAAGACCATCCCCCATGTGTGCTTTGTAACTGCCAAGGTGTGGCCTGCACCTGGTTATCCAGAAAGACAATGATGCTGTTTCTTCCACATAGTCATATATATGTGTGCATACACATGTGTGTGCACGCTTGTGTGTGTATTTTTATCTTAAAGGTCAGTATAGAATCAGTGGTTGCAACATTGAGTTTGAGGCAGCAAAAAATCTCCCAAAGATAAAAAAGGAAAAGAAAACCATTCCATAAGATGAGTGGTGTAGCATAATAAACAAGGACGGAGCAGGCGCTTTGCAAATCAGAAGGGGCATATAAATAAAAGAGTTGTTTGTATTGATGAAAGATCCCTGGTTGGAGACATTGCTCAGTCGCAGAGCAATTGCCCATCTGTGGGCAAATTTCACAAACTCCCTGGACTCTGTGTTCCTGTCTGTTAAATGAGAGACTTGAGAATAGTTGATTCTCAGAATTCAGTGGTCCGGTCACCCAGCTTGACAGGTGAGTTCTAATCCCACTGGATAGATGATCAGTGACAATGAACACTTTTTAAGCCATAGAGTAAATGCATTGTTATTGGTCTTGCTCTACTGAAATTTAAGTTGAATTTATATAAAAATTATAACCATCCTTTGTTGTGCCCTTACCGGGTTAAGCCTATTACACCCTTTTACCACATTTTAATTTTTACTGACCCTCACTTTGAAGCAACAAGGCTTTGGAACATCAAAGCTCACTCAAAGTTATGCTCATGCTAATATTTTCTTACTAAGGAAAGATTTATTAGTGACAAGTCTGTGAGACTATATAGCAAAGTCTTTTATAATAAGTAAAGAAAAGTACATTTCATTGCAGGAAAACAACAATAACAACATGTGGGAGCTATGGCACATGGCTGTAGGTCCAGCTACTAAGGAGGCTGAGGCAGGAGGATCCTTTGAGGCCAAGAGGTCAAGATCAGCCTGAGCCAACACAGCAAGATCCTGTCTTTAAGAAAAAAAAAGAAAAACAACTTTTAATAATAAAATAGTATAAACAAATGCTTAAAAAAAGATGACACCCGAATCAATTTGAATTTTAATAAACTAACATTTTGACATACTTATACTACAATAAAATTTATTGTTTATCTGAAATTCAAATTTAACTGGGTATCTTGTGTTTTATCTGGCAAATATACTTCCAGCACAACAGAATAAGGACAAGTGATAGTGATTTCCCTTTAGAAGCCTGGATGGGCATGAATATTGCTTTGTTCAACTGTCCTAGAAGATTGATATGAAAGGCTTGGCTGAATCTGTTTTGAGGGAATGGGAACAACTTTTCTTCCCTCATCTCAATTGGGAAGTTTTTCGAGGCCTCCAGACAGAAGCAGGACCCTCCAAATTGATCGAGAACAGGCTTTGCTCGCTAGCTGTCTGTGTTCTTGGCTATTTCCAGTGCCCTGCTCAAAACTCAAAATATACCTTAAATGATAACCTCCCTCCTTCTAGACTCCACAAAGGATGTCCAGGGCCCTTCCAGGACATTTAGACCTTCAGATACTAATTCCTGGTTCTCTCTGAAACTTAGTAACCTCTTCTGTGATAGTCAGAGAGGAAAAAACAAGAAAAGTCCATAGTAGATTCGCAATAGGCATAACCCATTTACTTCCCCTTGCCATTTCACCATTGGGTGTCATAGTAGATCATGTTCTTGGGTTTTCCTCATAGCGAATGTTATAGCGTCCTAGGAGAAGAATAACAAACCCCAAAAGATTGCCTGGCCTTAAAACATGTTGTGAATTCTCAAAAATCTCCCCCAGGAAATCAGTTTGGAAACATAAAAATGTAGGGTTACTCCATCACAGACATCTGTGCTGAAGCTGACTTTACTCATGGCTGGCATCCCAGACAGACTCCTTGGCTTGGATAAACCCCCACCTCCTCGTCACAACCTGACCCCAACCCTTCCTCCTTCCCCGCTCCCCCACCGAGTCACACCCATGCCCTGTGTCGAGTGGTTTCTATCAGCCGAGCATGTTTGAACTCATCGGAAAAACTGGCCTCTCACATGCTTTTAATCTGCTTTGTCTTCCCTGATTACCAAGATGTCCCAGACCAAATCGCATTTAGATAAAATGCATTTGGGTGGGTGTACCCTGCCTGGCTCAGCATAAATATTACAGCAACCTCCCAGAGCATAGCGGAGACATGCACAAAATACAGATCGAGAATCCCAACACAAAGGGGAGTTTAAAAGGTGTATTATATTAACATCCATAAATGTATACATTCATAGGCATCTTGATTAGGTCCAAGGCAGAGGCTGTAGCAGTTTCTTAAAGAGGAAAATTTCATTAAAAAAAGGATCCAAGCTGGGCTCGGTGGCTCAGCCTGTAATCCCGCGCCCTTGGGAGGCTGAGGTGAGTGGATTGTCTGAGCCTGTGGGTTCGAGACCCGCCTGGGCA
>NW_007258892.1:814225-820740 GCF_000164805.1 Carlito syrichta | reverse complement strand
CAGAGCCCAGCAGGTCGAGGCTGCGGTGGCCGGGAGTGGCCATTGCACTCCAGTCTGGGTGACAGAGTGAGATTCCAACTCAAAAATAAAAAATAAAAATAAAAAAAATTAAAAAAGGATTCAGAACAGAATGAAAGCAAACCTTACTTGGGTTTTGTAGCTCTGTGGAATGGATAGCAACTTTACCTTCCTCCTTGACCTTCCTAAGGTACGTGCATCTCACTGTGGGCTTGGAAAGGACAGGTCCTCAGCTTTTTTTCTGAATAGTCTCTTAGTGGAAGCTGCTAAACTGACTTTACCAGCCGGACATGCCCTTGACTTTGTCAATCGAAGCCAAAATATTCTTATCATCATTATCTTCATCATCCCACAGCTGAGAGTCATTGATCATTTATTTTGTGCCAGGAATTTTGCTAAATATTCTGCATAATTTACCTCATATAATTTTATAATGGTCTTCTCTCTTCTAGGTGTACTTTTAAATCCCCATTTTAGGGGTAAGGAAACTGAGGTTTAAAAAGCCTGAGTGTTTTACCTGTGGTCACACAGCTAATCAAGGGGAAAACCGGTATTCAAAGTACAGACCCAAGGTTGGCACACTTAATTAACCATGGTGCGCACTGCTTCCCAGGAGTTGAAAGCAAGGCAATATTGGTAATTATTGAGCCAAGAAGATTAAAGAACTTGTCTTTAAAAGTCGTCACTCAAAACCTTCCTAGGTGAGTAGAATGGATTTATCCCTCCCCTTTTTACTTCTCTGGTCTATGAAGGCATGAGTAAGAAGAGTTTGAGCTGCTTTGAGGAGACAAGAGGGCACAGTGGAAAAACAAAAACAAAAATTGATGTGTGACAGAGCTGGATTTAAATCACGGCCCAAAATCTTACCAGTTATGTTAAGTTGGGATTGAAAACTTCCTTAAATCTTAGCTTCCACACCTGTGAAACAGGTATAATTATATTTGCCTCATAGGATTGATTAGTGTTAACTAAAAAAACACACACACAAAAATAAAGTTTAGCCTGTTGCTATAGTCTGAGTGTTGTCTACCCTCCAGATTCATAAGTGGAAACCTAACTCCCAAGATAACGGTATTAAGATATGGGACCTTTAGGGGGTGATTACAGGTTTTGTCTCCCTAAGACCTAGCCCAGAGCTTGGGATGTAATAGGTGCTCATTAAATGCAGAACACATTTTTCTCACATGAATTAATAAATGAACACAATAAAGATCAAAACCTCATGTAGCCCATGCAGTTTATCTTTCTGGCCTCACAGACCACCACTCTCGTCTCGCTGCATGTGACTAGTTGGTATCTAAGACACAAGCCATGTCTTTCCAAATCTCAGCATTGACACAGTGTTCATATGATTCTGTTTGTCTTGAATTCCTGCCACACCCTCTTTGTCTGCCTGGAGAACTACTCAGGAGTTTTACTTTATGGAAAATGCAGAGTCAGTCTGCTCCTGCATTGCCAGTCAGCTCTTCAGACAGTTGGTCAGTCCTCATGACTCCCTTCCTCATCTACAAATCAGTGCTGCCTTTCATGTCAAATTTCCTGCATCCCTCCAGATCATTGTTATTGGAGATGGTCTGTGAGTCCCGTACTATACTGAATGCTCCCTGCTCTGGCAGTTTCCTGATTCCTTCATTAATTGACTGTTTATTGAGCACCTACTAGGTAGGTGTCAGACAAAACAGATATTGTCACTAGAATATAAACTTATGAGGTGTATATTCTTTTTTAAATTTTATTTTAAAGATGCGAGATACAATTCAGGGTTAGGTATACAAATGTTCATTATGCATGTACCCTTGTCAATGAGGTATACCTCCCACCCTGGCAGATTCCCACTACTGACAGTTCCACCTCTACCCTCCCCTGGCAGTTTTCTACTACTGCCAATCCTTTTCTTATAGTATTTCAATAATTGTTCAAGGTCCACTTATAAGTGAGAACACGTGGTACTCAGTTCTTTGTTTCTGTGATAGGCAACTCAGTATTATAGATTCTAAGTCCATCCAAGTTCTGTGAAGTTCATAATTTTGTCCTTCTCTATGGCTGTGTAATATTCCATTGTGTATATGTACCACATTTTTTTTATCCAGTCCTCTTTCGATGGGCATGTTGGCTCCATGTTTTTGCTATTGTGAACAATGCTGCAATAAATATGCATGTGCAGGTATCTTTTTCATAGGATGATTGGAGTTATGAGGCTTATATTCTAATGAAAGAAGCTGGACCAAAAAATAAAACCAAATAAAAATGTACTGTACATGTCAGTTAGTGATGTGTCATGAAGGAAAATTAAGTGAGAAGGCGAGGATAGAAAGAGGCTGGGGGATATCCACTTTATGCAGGGCCTGGTCAGGGGAGACCTCCTGATACTATCCCATCTGAGCAGGGGAAGTCAATCCTCATGAAACTCATGAAAACACATGAAAGCAAGCCATGTGATTCTCTGAGGAAAATGTGCTCCAGATGGAGAGGGAAAGCAAGTGCCAAATGCCCTGAGGCAAGGGTGCCCTGGAGAGTTTGAGGCAGTGCCAGGGCTTGGGAAAAGGAGCAGTAGGAGATGAGTTCCAAGAGGAACTGAAGACAGATTTTGCAAGGCCTTGAGGCGGATGGAAAGGACATTGTTATATATATATATATATGTATATATATATATATTTTTTTTTTGAGTTGGAGTCTCACTCTGTTGCCTAGACTGGAGTGCAGTGGCTGCTCATGGTCACCGCAGCCTCGCCTGCTGGGCTCCGGCGATCCCTCCACCTCAGCCTTCCGAGTAACCGAAATTACAGGCATGTGCTACCACGCCCGGTTGATTTTTTGATTTATTGTAGAGATGAGGTCTCGCTGCCCAGGCGGGTCTCGAACCCACGGGCTCAGACAATCCACTCACCTCAGCCTCCTAAAGGCGCGGGATTACAGGCTGAGCCACCAAGCCCGGCTGGACATTGTTTTAGATGAGATGAAAAGGCAATGGGGGAGTTGATCAGAACATGGAAACTTCTCTCTAGGGCTCTGTGACCTTTGGGCTTTTAGAGGAGCAGTGAGGGGAACAGATAGCGCTGTGTGGAGGTGATTGCAATCACCGCAACAGAAGGGCACAGTGCGGGAACCAAGTGCCTATGCTGGAAATGAGTAAGATGCACTAGAGTTCTAGAAAGTAGAACCTACTGCATTTTTTTTTTTTGGCCCTAGTTTTATTTAAGTATATTTGACAAATACAAATCGTGTAAGTGTAAGATGTACACAATGATGATTTGATATATGTACGTCTTGTAAAATGATTACCACAGTCAAGTTCATTAACATATCTATCACAACATATAGTTTTTTGTTTTGTTTTATTTTTGTGATGAGAACACTAAAGATCTACCCTCTTAGCAAATTTCAAGAATATAATGCAGTGTTATTCGTTGTAGTCACTATACTGTACACGAAATCCTCAGAACGCATTCATCTTATAAGTAAAAGTTTGTGCCCTTTGACCAGCCTCTCTCCATTGCCCCACTCCCTCAGCTCTGGAAACCACTATTCTACCCTCTACTTCTATGACTTCAATTTTTTTTAGATCCCACAAATAAGTGAGATCACACAACATTTGTCTTTCTGTATCTGGTTTATTTCACTTAGCATATTGTTCATCTATGTCGTCACAAATGGCAGGATTTCCTCCTTCTTATGGCTTAATGATATTCTATTGAGATATATATCACATTTTTTATCTCCTCATCTGTCAATAGACATTTAGGCTGTTTCTATATTTTGGTTATTATAAATAATGCTGGAATGAACAAGGGCATGCAGGTATCTCTTTGACATAGTGATTTCAATTCTTTTGGATATATACCTAGAGTGGGATTCTGGATCATATGATAGTTCTATTTTTTAATTTTTTGGAGGAGTCTCTATGCTGTTTTCCATGATGGATGTACAAATTTTCATTCCCACCAACAGTTTACAAGGGTTCCCTTTTCTCCATGGTCTTGCCAACACTGTTATCTCTCGTCTTTTTGATAATAGCCATCCTAACAGATTCCAGGTGATATCGCATTGTGGTTTGGGTTTGCATTTCCCTGATGGTTAGAATGTTGAGCACCTTTTTATATACCTGGTGTGCATCTGTCTGCCTTCTTTGGCAAAATGTCTATTCAGGTCTTTGTTCTTTTAAAACTTAATTTATTTATGTTTTTGTTGTTGAGTTGTATGAGTTCCCACTACATTTGTTGAAGGCTTGGGTATGGGGCATAAGAGAGTGTGCCTCAGTTTTCTTATCTATAAAATAAGGATACTATTTTCACTGCAGCGTTATTAACCTTCATAGTAGATGTTCAAAAAATGTGAATTTTCTCACTCAGCAGTATAATGACATGATTAGCAGTGATTGCAAGACCATTAATTGTGGTAAACAATTCAAGGAAAGATTAAGGAGGAAATATGATTAATTTCAGGGACCTATGGGATTCCCAAGAGATGCTCCCTTGTATAGATGTAGTTCACAATTTGAGATACAGACTTCAAGACAGAGGTTTGAAATAAAAGTTTGGGAGATATCATTGTATTGGTAACAGATGAAATCACTGGAACAAGTTAAGAATAGGGTCCTTTTCCATTCTCACAGCAATATTGTACAATAATCATGGAATTTGTATTTCTTAAAGAGGGAATCATAAGATTTCTAAAAAGAAGAATGTAAAATCTGGTACCAAATGAAATGAAAGAATAATTATTTCAAAACTTTAGGCTAAAAAATGCCAAGGAAGGGTGTATATCCCCTGAATGTATAGTAAGAGGGTAAACTGAGTAGCTAACATGGTTGTTATAGTCAAGGAAAGGAAGACAGCTTAGGCAACACGGATGTAATCAAAGGAACCTGAGTCCTCATCCAGGCCTTTCCCCTACACTACACTACTTGCTTTTTAAAACATTGGCTATTGTGAATGGAATTGTGTTTTTTATTTGAGTTTCTGTTTGTTTATTATTGGTGTAGAGAAATGCGATTGTCTTTTGTACATTTATTTTGTATCCTGAGACTTTGCCAAAGGCCTTTATCAGTGTAAGGAGGTTTTTGACAGATTCTCTTGGGTTTTCAAGGTACACAATCATATCATCTGCAAAGAGAGATAACTTGACTTCCTCTTTTCCTATTTGGATACCCCTGATTGCCTTCTCTTCTCTGATTGCTCGAGCCAGGACTTCCAGTACTATGTTAAACAGGCCATAAGAGAGAAGATAGACAAGTGGGACCTTATTAAACTGACAAGCTTCTGCAAAGCCAAAGAAACCATCAAGAGAGCAGGAAGATAGCCTACAGACTGGGAAAAAATATTTGCCAACACCAAGTCTGACAAAGGCTTAACATCCTGGATCTACAAGGAACTCAAATGTGCTGAAAAGAAAAAAACAAACAACCCCATTATAAAATGGGCAAAAGATATGAACAGACACTTCACAAAGGAAGACATCCGAGCAGCCAACAAACACATGAAGAAATGTTCAACCTCACTAAACATCAGGGAGATGCAAATCAAAACCACACTGAGATACCACCTAACCCCAGTCAGAATGGCAATTGTCAACAAGTCAAAAATTAACAGCTGCTGGAGAGGGTGTGGTGGAAAGGGAACACCTCTACACTGTTGGTGGAAGTATAAACTAGTGCAACCTCTGTGGAAAGCAGTGTGGCGATTCCTAAAAGCTCTAAATACCAACCTCCCATATGCCCCTGCAATCCCCCTACAAATCGCCACATAAAAAAGATACCTGCACACGCATGTTTATCACAGCGTTGTTCGCAATAGCAAGAACCTGGAAACAACCATGCTGCCCATCAAAAGAGGACTGGATTAAAAAAATGTGGTACATATACATGATGGAATACTACGCAGCCATAAAAAAGAACAAAATCATGAATTTCGCAGCAACCTGGATGGAACTAGAGTCTATAATACTGAGTGACCTCTCACAGAAACAAAGATCCGAGTATCACATGTTCTCATTCATATAATGGACCTTAAACATCCAATGCAATACTGTAAGAAAATGACTGACAGTATTGGGAAACTATGGGCGGGGGGAGGGAGATGGGATTAACAGTAGCAAATATCTGTCTGGGAACAGCGAAACACCCCATATCAACAGGGTGCCTGAATGAAACGCAATTGTATACCTAACCCTTAACTGACCCCACAACTTCATAATAAAAAATAAATAAATAATTAAAATAAATAAATAAATAAATAAATAAATCATTGGCTATGTACTTTTCATTGGTTTGGATCAGTTAATAGTCCATCTAGTTGGTCAGCGTTTCTGCACCTATGGGTGTGCTGGCTTTGTTCAAATGCACATTCGTGGCATCCTTGAATGATACATATATGGTGAATTCATGCAAAAATGTTTTGATGGTTAGTTTCTTCTCCTGATGGCTCTTTGGTACTTTCTCCATCAACCCCAGGTACCTAGGAATCAGCAGAACTGGATTCTATTCTGCTCTGTATTCCCCC
>NW_007258892.1:810091-814205 GCF_000164805.1 Carlito syrichta | reverse complement strand
GCAAGCTGAGATGATTGTTCTACTCTTCACACTTGCATAGCCACATGCAATTCTGGCCCCACACTGTGTGAAGGTCATCAATACACTGTGATTCTAGATGAGGGGAACCAGGAAGCTCTAAAGAGAATGTTGTGCCTGGAAAATGTGTAGTCTAAGAATGAGCTGAAAGAATGAGAAGGGTTTTTTTTTTTTAATATGGAAACTAGAAGATTCAAGAGGATCAAAGATTTTAAGGACAACTATTTGGATGAGAAATTGATGTGTTCCTCATCCACTCTGACTAATATATAAAATTTTCAAAGAGATATATTTTGGTTCATCATTAAAAAATATTTCTGGCCAGACACAGTGGCTCTTGCCTGTAATCTCAGCACTTTGGGAGGCTGAGGTGAGAGGATTACCTGAGCCCAGTTGTTTGAGACCAGCCTGGGCAACTTGGCGAGACTTTGTCTCTACAATAAATAAAAAAATTAGCCAGGTGTGATGGCACATGCTTGTTGCTCCAGCTACCTGGGAGGGTGAGATAGAAGGATTTCCTGAGGCCAGCAGGTCAAGGTTGTGGTGGCCACTGCACTCCAGTCTGAGCAACAGAGTGAGACTCTAACTCTCTCCCCCCCATATATATTATATATATATATATATATATACACATACATATATATATACTCTCGCTCTATATATACACACATATATATACATACATATATGTATATATATATGTGTGTGTGCTAATACACACACACACACACACACACAAACACACACACACACATACACACATACACACACACACAATCTTTGCTATCTACTTAGAATGCTGATGGAACCATTTTAGCCTGAGTTTAAGTACATTTTAGCCTGAGTTCAAGTACCAGGGGGAAAGGCGGGGGTAAAAAAAAAAATACCAGACCTGAGATTGAACTGGATAAACAACACCCTCTTGCCTCTTCACTCTTTCTTCTCATTATCTCTCCCTCCCCATCCCTGTGGTTTTCTGGTCCCACCTCAGAGGGACAAAACTACATGAAGTTTTTCTACATGGGAGTCAAAACTTAGACCCCTTTTCCTGTCAAGATGCAGACTGTCAATTTGACCCAAGATATTCATAACTCTTCTGAGTGATTAATAGGGGAGGCAAATACCTTTCATTCCTCAGGGCTACCAAGGACCATGTGGTAACTGACCTTATCTGGGCACCGAATGGCACCGCAGCCCCCTGAGGGCCCCTTCTCTCTGGTGCGGCCCCAGGTCAAGGCCGATCAATTTTGCTTTGAGGGGAGGAATGTGAGGCACGTCCTCCACAAAGGGCCAGAACAGATGTTATGTTGTTCTTTCATGACTGCCTTTGCTAAGTGGCTTGTGAACCGAGCCCTTGAAAGTCAAGCCAGCCATAGCCAGGGAAGCTAATCACGGATGATCAGCCGGTCTAGAACAAAGGAGGAAAGTCTAGTGAGTAAGACGGAGAAGGGTGAGCTGTCAGAAGTTGGGGAGTATAAAGCAGTTGCGTATCCAGAGAACCTATCAGGGCAAATAGTTTGACCCCTTCATTTTACAGATGAAGAAACTAAAAGGTCAGAGAGGCAGTGACTTCCTTGAAGTCACCCATAAAATCGGCCATTAGGGCTGGAATTAGGGTGAGGAAAGTGAGGCACTTGCCCTGAGAGTTACTCTTCTTCAAATTTTGCACCCTAGCAATCTCACTCAGCTCACCTGGTCTTAGCCCTGAAGCCTATACCACTCAGGCTGCGTTACACTTGCCACCCTCAAAGACCTTCAGAGACTTTGCTGTGGTCTGTAAGTTTATGCCTCTTACTCCTCCCACCAAAATTAAGTTAAAATCCTAATCACCAATGTGATGGTACTAACACGTGGGGCTTCTGGGGAGGTGATTAGGTCAGGAGGATAGAGCCCTCATGAATGTGATTAGTGCCTTTATTTAAAAAAAAAAAAAAATTCAGCCAGGCTTGGTGGCTCAGCCTGTAATCCTTATCTCTACAATAAATCAAAAAATCAAAAATTTTTTTTTTTTTTGAGTTGGAGTCTCACTCTGTCGCCCAGGCTGGAGTGCAGTGGTACGCTTACGGCCACCGCAGCCTTAACCTGCTGGGTTCAGGAGATCTTTCCGCCTCAGTCTTTCAAGTAGCTGAAACTACAGGCACGCACTACTATGCCCAGCTAATTTTTTGACTTGTTATAGAGATGAGGTCTCCCCAAGTTGCCCACGCTGGTCTCGAACCTGTGAGCTCAGACAAATCTCTCACCTCAGCCTCTCAAGTGCTGGGATTATAGGTGTGAGCCACCGCACCTGGCCTGTGCCATGTTTTCTAGTCGATGATCCTGTCCCCATTGGAGCAAAGAAGGGCTTCTGCCTACAAGCAGCCAGTAAGAAGTCTGGATGGCAGCTAGGGGTGGGTTTGGACAACTGTCCCATTGGTGCCTTGAGTGATTTAACTGGGCAATCAGATTCCCTTTTGGAAATCTGAATCATCAATGGGTGGGGTGCAGTTTTCAGTAGTTGAGAGATAAAGTCAAGGACCTTCTTGTTTTAATTATCTTCTACCCATTCCTGTGATGGAAAGAGAGAGAGAGGTGACCAGTCCTATGGTCTCCCAATTTCTGCCTGTCACTAATGGGTGCACCACTTATGCCACTCACTGTTCATATTCCTCCCCTCGCAGTGGAAGCCACCTGCCTCCCCATTCATTTATTTAACAATGACTGATGGCTCAGCCTGTAATCTCAGCACTTTGGGAGGCTGAGGCACATGGATTGCCTGAACCCACGGGTTTGAGACCAGTTCAGGAACAGCTCGGGCAACTTGGCAAGACCTCATCTCTACAATTAAAAAAAAAATTAGCCAAGCGTGGTAGTGTGTGCCTGTAGTTCTGGCTACTTGGAAGGCTGAGGTGGAAGGATCACCTGAGCCCAGCGGGTCGACACTGGGGTGGCGATGTGCGTGCCACTGCACTCCAGCCTGGGCAATGGAGTGAGACTTCAACTCAAGAAAAAAAATAAAACGACAACAAAAAAACAACTGAACACCTCGTTTTTGCTGGGCACAAAGTTGGTTAACATTTGACCCTTGATCTTAGGTGTTTAAACCTTAGCAGGAAAGTCAGAGGGGGAAAAATGATAATTACATTACCATTTGATTATTATAATGGTTGCAAAAGCAACAGATATTGCTGGGGCACAAGGAAAAGATATATATCCGTCTGGCAGAACCAGGCGAAAGATGCCAAGGGCCCACAACTGTGCCTGGGGGAAGGCATAATAAGCATGGAAGGACCTCCATTGTAGGTCCTTGAGGCCTGGAGAATGTGGGAGAAGGCAATGGACCCAGAGCCAGCAATTCTATGTCCAGGGTCACTTTAGATGGCAGAATATTGCAAGAGTCCCTAACCTTCTGAGCACATACTCTGCCCAGAGATGTAACATGCATCATTTCTGGTGATCATCTCAACACCCTGTGGAGCTATTACCGTCCCTCCCTACACTGCTCTACGAAGGCCCAAAGAGGTTAAGTAGCTCCCATGAAGGCTCCTTGCTAAATGGTTGGCTTGGAATTCAGACCCAGAGTTATATAATTGCAAAACCAAGGCTTCATCCACTATGATATGCCTGGATGGATTTGTCTTTATACCTGAATGGATTTGTCTTTATGTTGCCAGAGGCCATCAAGGTGACATTTTGGGGAGGGTGACCCAATAGAGGATCAATATGGACTTTGACAATAGCCACATGACTAAGAAAAAATAATCTAAGAATAGCTAAGTGAAAACTACTCAAAAGAAGCAAAAAATGTGTGTTTGGAGCTTATCTGACTTTGTTGTCTTAGTTTGTCTGGGCTGCTATACCAAATACCATAGACTAGGTAGCTTATAAACAGCAGAATTTTATTTCTCGCAGTTCTGAATGCTGAGAAGTCCAAGATCAAGGAGCTAGCACATCTGGTGTCTGGTGAGGACCTATTTCGATACATAGATGGCACCTTCTAGCTATATTCTCACATGACTGAAGGGGCTAGTTAGTTCTCTGGTGCCTCTTTTATAGGGAACTAATCCTGTTCATGAGGGTGCCACCTTTTTTTTTTTTTTTTTTTTTTTTTTTTTTT